>NC_140579.1:519055546-519293046 GCF_964204655.1 Triturus cristatus
CACCACTACTACTCTACTGCCTCACTACCCCTCTACTACTCCTCTACTACCCCACTACCCCCTAATACCCGACATCCCCTCTACTACCCCTCTACTACCTCACTACCCCTCTACTATCCCACTACCCCTCTACTACCCCTCTACCCCTCTATGACCCCAATACCCCACTACCATACTACCCCTCTACTACCCCACTACCCTACTACCCCTCTACTGCCCCACTACCCTACTACCCGACTACCCCCCTACTACCCTACTACCCTTCTACCCCACTACACTACTACCCCACTACCCCTCTACTACCCCAATTCCCCCAACTACCCTACTATACTTCTTCCCCACTACCATACTACCCCTCTACTACCCCACTACCCTACTACCCCTCTACTTCATCACTACTACCCTCTACTACCCCTCTACTACCCCACTACCCCTCCACTACCCCTCCACAACCCCTCTACTACCCCACTACCCCTCTACTACCCCTCTACTACACCACTAGCCCTCTACTTCCCCTCTATTACCCCACTACCCCTCTACTATCCCTCTACTACCCCACTACTACCCCTCTACTACACCTCAACTCCCCCACTACCCCACTACTCTACTACAACTCTACCCTACTACCCCACTACCCTACTACCCCTCTACTACTCCACTACCCCACTACTACTGCACTACCCTACTACCCCTCTACTACCCCACTGCCCTACTACCCTACTACCCGACTACACCTCTACTACCCCACTACCCTACCAACCTATTAACCCTCTACTACCCCACTACCCTACTACCCCACTGCCCCACTACTACACCACTACTACTCTACTGCCCCAATACTCCACTATCCCACTTCCCCTCTACTACCCCACTACTACCCCTCTACCACCCCACTACTACCCCTCTACTACCCCTCAACTACCCCACTACCCCTCTAACCTAGTACCCCACTACCCCACTACCCTACTACCCCTCTACTACTCTACTAACCCACTACCCCACTACTACCCCACTATCCTACTACCCCTCTACTACCCGTCTACTACCCTACTACCCTACTACCCCTCTACTGCCCTTCTACTATACCACTACCCTACTACCCTACTACCACACTAACCCTCTACTACTCCACTACCCTACTGCCCCACTACCCCAATACTACCCCTCTACTACCCCACTACCCTACTACCCTACTACCCCACTACCACTCTACTACACCACTACTACTCTACTGCCCCACTATCCCACTACCCCTCTACCCTACCCCATTACCCTACTACCACTCTACTACCCAACTACCCCTCTACTACCCAACTACCCCTCTACTACCCCTCTACCCCTCTACTACCCCTCTACTTCCCCACTACCCCATTACCCTACTACCCCTCTACAACCCCACTAATCCCTCTACTACTCCTCTACCCCTCTACTACCGGTTAACTACCCCTCTACTTCCCCGCTACCCCTCTACTACCCCTCTACTACCCCTCTACTACTCCACTACCCCATTACCCTACTACCCCTCTACTACCCCACTACCCCTCTACTACCCCACTACCCCTCTACTACCCTTTGCTACCCTACTTTCCCACTACCCCACTACCCCCTTTTAACCCTCTACTGCCCCACTACCCCACAACCCCCTTACTACCCTACTACCCCTCTACTACCCCACTACCCTACTACCCCACAACCCCCTACTAACCCACTCCTACTACCCCACTACCCATCTACTACCCCACTACCCACCAACTACCCTACTACTCTACTACCACACTACCCTACTACCCCTCTTCCCCCCACTACCCTACTACCCCTCTACTACCCCTCTACTACTCCTCTTCTACCCCTCTATTACCTCACTACTACCCTCTACTACCCCTCTACTACCCTACTACCCATCTACTACCCCACTTCTATCCCTCTACTACCCCACTACCCTATTACTCCTCTACTACACCTCTGCCCTACTACCCTACTACCCCTCTACTACACTACTACCCTACTACCCCACTACCCCTCTACTACCCCTCTACTGCCCCACTACCCTACTACCCCACTACCATACTACCCCACTACCCCCTACTACCCTACTACACTACTACCCCACTACCCTACTACCCCACTACCCCTCTACTACCCCACTACTACCCCACAATCCCACCACCCCTCTACTACCCCTCTACTAACCCTCTAATACCCCTCTACTACCCCTCTACTACACCACTACTACCCCTCTACTACCCCCCAACTACCCTACTACACCACTACCCTACTACCCCTCTACTACCCCACTACCCCTCTACTACCCCTTTACTACCCTACTTTCCCACTACCCCACTACCCCTCTACTACCCCACTACCCCCCTACCACCCCTCTACTTGCCCACTACCCCTCAACCCCCTACTGCCCTACTACCCCACTACCCTACTACCCCTTTACAACCCCTCTACTACCCCTCTACTACCCCACCGCTCCTCTACTACCCCTCTACTACCCCTCTGCTACCCCACTACTACTCCTCTACCACCCCTCTACTACCCCACTACCCCTCTACTACCCCTCTACTACCCCTCTACCATACTACCCCTCCACTACCCTACTACCCCTCTACTTCCCCACTACCCCACTACCCCTCTACTACCCTCCTACTACCTTACTACCCCACTACCCTTTTACCCCACTACCCTACTGCCCCTCTGCCCCTCTACTACACCTCTACCCTACTACCCCTCTACTACCCCACTGCCCTACTACCCCTCTACTACCCCACTGCCCTTCTACCCTACTACCCCTCTACCACCCCACTGCCCTACTACCCTATTACCCCTCTACTACCCCACTACCCCTCTACTACCCCAGTACCCCACTACCCCTCTTCTACCCCACTACCCCTTTACCACCCCTCTACTACCCAACTACCCCTCTACTACCCCACTACCCCACTGCCCTACTACCCCTCTACTACCCCAGTATCCTACTACCCTACTACCCCTCAACTACCCCACTACCCCCCTATTACCCTACTACCCCACTACCCTACTACCCCTTTACTACCCCTCTACTACACCTCTACTACCCCACTACCCCTCTACTACCCCACTACTCAATCAATCAATCAATCAATCAGTTTGTAAAGTGCACTACATACTCGCAAGGGTTTCAAGGCGCTGAAGGGAGGGGAGGAAGGGGGTGCTGTTGCTACTGGTCAAACAGCCAGGTCTTGAGTTGTCTCCTGAAGGTTAGAAGGTCTTCGGTTTGTCGAACGGTGAGGGGGAGGGTGTTCCAGGTCTTGGCGGCGCGGTGGGAGAAGGATTTGCCTCCGGCTGTGGTTCTACGGATGCGTGGGACGGTAGCCATGGAGATATAGGTTTACTATATCTAATGGTACTTATAGCCTTTGCTTACGAGAATCAAGGTTGGCAATAACTGCGCCAATTTTACTGCCAGCCTTGCTTCTCGTAAGCAAGGACTATCTGTACAAAGTGCATGTTTACGCACCGCCTGCAGGTTTTCAAAACACATAAATAAAAGGCATAGTCATTTACAATGCCAATAGCTCAAACTCTTGCAAATGCGACACCTATCACATTGCAAATGCTTGCTTGGTATACTTCAGTGTGCTGCCCTTGGTGCGGCGGACACGTCCAGGCGTAGGTTTCATGCTGGCTGTGCCACAGGAACCAAGATACACCTAACTGAAGACCCCCAATTACGATGAAACCAGTCCTGGGTCGCTTGTGCTCTGGATCAGACAGGACCAGGCCTGGCAGTTCGGGCTGGACTGTTCTGACTGGAGCAGGGTGAAGACTGATTTGCATATAGCTGTGTCCAAACTGAGGAGGCATGCTGTGCAAAATAACGATGGATTGGGATGGGACCCCGAGTAATTACCAGTGGCTGGGATTAATTCTAACATTTGATCCATCACTTTTCGTACACTGCAGTTACAAATGGCACACATCTGTATAGGACTGAGAGGCCTTGCACTGGAGGTGAAGAGGGGGCCTTTGATCCTATACAGTATGTATGTGGGGATGTGCCGGGGTAGTATTGATGTGGGAATATGTCTAGTGCTGTTTATGACTTTGCCTTTGTGCCGGGGCTATGCAACTGTGGTGTCTAGTCGCACTGTGCCTCCACAGTGTGAATTGTGGGGCCTTGTGACTGCTGTTAAGAACCCAAAAATCCCTTTCTGACCGCATGTTATTCACTGCCTGTGGGGAAGGGGAAGTGTCCCGGCCAATCAACTAGTCATGGCAGAGGGGCGTGTGAGCGAGGCTAGCTTCACAGAGGCTGCTCAATGACCCACATTCACCGCAAAAGGGACAGATGTGTCAGCATGAGGGAGAGGGCGTGTGTGGAAGTGGAAGAGAGAGACTGTCCGCAGGTGAGAAGTAATCAAGAGAGAAGAGACTATGATAGTGTTTTAGAGCAGCTTGGATAGAGAAGGCAGGAAGTGAAATCACTCGATTCACTCACGCGCTATCTCACTGACTATCCAAGAGCACACGTTCGCCCTCTCATAGCCCACACACTCGGTGTCAGTCTCACTATAGATGCACATGCAGCGTACTCTGTCTCGCAGCTTGGGCAGGGATGCACGTTACCTGACTCGCAGTCGCCGCCTCACAGTCCTGCAGGTAAGTGAAGATGGCGAGAGTTTCACAGTACTCACGTGACTTGCAGGTCCCCTCAAAGCTCTGAAGACACGCACTGTCCCACGGTATTACAGATAAGAGCAGGTTTTCACCCCCTCTCCCGCCCACACACACACAGATGAACAGCAGATGAGTAGGTTCAAAACAGTCGCTCAGTCTCGGAGGCCATGTCTGTGTCCAGGGGTAAGCGAAAGCATGCCATGCGCGCGTTCAGGGAGCCGAGCCGTATGCGTGCACATCTCCTGTCCTTCGTGCGTTGAGGGAGCTGAGCCAGCGCACATCTGCTGCCCCATGTGCTAACGCTGCCAGCCGTGCGCGTGCACATGTCCTGTCCCCCTTCGCCCACCAAACCGACAACAATAGATCTCACCAAGACGTGCAGCGCATGCGCTGCATCGCTAGGCGAGACCTAAAAACAGAAGTGAGGAGACAAACCAGGTGAGGCAGTATGCATGTGAAATCATGACGTGTGCCATCAAAGCGCATGATGTCACTAGATGTGACAACACAAGAAGTGACATCAGATATTAAGACCTCATACATGTTTATCAGGTATATGATGAGTACATTTAAGCACATTATATGATTTAACAAATAAGATTTGGTGTCGGGATTGTGCCAAAACAGTGGCGCATTCCCAACGCAAAATCAGGCTTCAACTAATATATTTTTTATTTTTAACCCTGTCACATATAAATTGGCAACAAGGAGAAGCATGGCAGTAGATCTGTTCTGCTTAATTGGTTGCAAAGTCTGCATTTTGAAATATTTTATGGGTTAAGGCATCTGCTGTAAAGGTGCTCAGTAAATATCAGGGAATAATAATAATGGTGAGATAACTCTGGAGGTGAACACATTTGTTGATGAGATCTGTGTTTTGTGAAGTCCCAGATAGAGTCAAAGTAGCAGAAAGGGTTAATGTGTCTCCTGCAAAGCACATCAGGTAACATACAGATGACAGATTTTTATTGTATGTAGATAGTAAAGTGGGTTACTGCTTTTAACACAGAGATCCTCTTGTTACCTGCAGCTCATAAATTGTAATCCTTGTAATATAGCACAGTGAGCTGTAAAGGACATGCTACTCCTACACCTTGTACCCTGTCTCATGTAACTCATCTTGTACATTGATTTACACACGTACGTGATTTATTGTCAATGTAAGATGTGTACGTTACATAAAGAGCTCTGACACCCTGGATTGGGTTGCGTAGCACTAGAAAAGAAATAAAATAGTGCTATTGAAAATATTTGTGTAAATACTGGGACAGGCCAACACACCTGACATTCTTACAGTGCATGCATCTCTGATATACAATGACTGAACAAAGGCAATAGCATGCCTCTCTTAAGTAACTGTGATAAGATAACAAGCTGTGTGCCATTGTTTACCCTCCGTGGCACTCACATTTAAGTGTGAGGTTCCAGGCCTCCTCCAGTCAGGATATTCAAACAAAAGGAGGCCTGATGGCCCCTTAACTTCGGCCCAGCTGCAGGTGAAACAAGCATTTACAATGCAATGGTCTCGGCATTGGTAAAGTTAGAGCTATTGGCATTGCTCATGACATTATTTTTGTTTATGTTTTTGTTTTTAAAACATAGAAACGGCATTGTTATTTACAATGTCAATAGCTTAATCACTCTCAAATGAGAGACCTATTGCATTTGCACCCACACACAGAGCCACCTACACACACACTGACTAAGCTATTGACATTGTAAACAACAATGCCGTTTCTCTACATGTTTTAAAAACAAAAACAAACAAAAATAATGTCATGAGCAATGCCAATACCTCTAACTTTAACAATGCCGAGACCGTTGCATTGTAAATGCTTGTCTTTAATTCTGGGCATGTGAGCTTACAATGTGGGTGTAGGCGGAAGCCCCACGAAAGATCTGCTCATTTTGGGCTTGAGGGTTCAAGAGAACCCCGTGCTGAGCCAGAGCCAGGAAGCTGGCATGAATCAGCTTGGTGCGAGCATTGTCACTCGTCCACCTCTATGCAGAAGTAAGCTTAGTTACTGAAGATATCTGTGAGTGAGTGCTGCGTCAGTCACTAGCTCAGAGCGCGCAGCATAGTTATTTATACTTGAAGTCTTAATGGGAGTCTGACTAGACAGAAGATGTGGGTGAGGGAGTGACAGCGTCGAGTGAAGAGGGCAGAATGATGCCAATGAACTGGCAGCAGGCAGTGGCACTCAGTGCCCCCGTATGAGAAGCGGCCTCTGGAGGGAGGTGGGTTCCAGGATGGGAACTTTCAGGGGACGCGGGGTCATACCATGTGGAGCACGGTAAGTAGAAACCAGAAAGTTATTTAGATCTTCGGGGTATGGTGACCATACTCAGTGAGAGAGGCAGTTGGTTGTATTCACTCCCCTCTCAATGAAGGCCTCGTGGTGCGTTGTGACTTCAGCATCAGAGGTTGGCCCCCTCCCTGTGTCTCACTTTCTGCCGCTGCCCCCACTGCAAGGGCCTAGGGGTGCGGTGAAAGTCCTTATCGTGAGAGGCTGCGGGGGACCATTCGCTGCCCACTCAGGTGAGACCTCGAGGTGCAGCCACGATCCTCAGGCCAGGGCACACTTGTTTATTGTTTGTTTAATATCATGGTGCCACAATTACAGTACGCAATCACACTAGAAAGACAGTACGCAATCACACTAGAAAGGGAATTCGGTTAGTGACCTCCCATTTCAGGAGCATTGCAACATTTTCAAGGCTTTACATGACCTTCACATTGCCAAAAAAGGCGTGGCTTATTATATCTGTCTGTTTTCATAGATAGCTCGGTTTACTCGTGCTAACGTGTCACTCGAAGTGTCACACATCTGGCAATCGAATGTCACTCATGCGCACACTGAAGCTTTAGATGTCACACATACGTACGTAGTCTGAAAACCTGGCAGATGAGACGGCACAAACGACAACTTACAAAAAAGCAGCACCACACTGCTATCACAAGAAAGTCTTACCTTTTGTCCAGCACCGGCTCCGACCCGCTGTCGACCCATTTCCGTTTCCCAAACTGAGAGACGAGTCAGGGGGCGCTCCGGGAAATGCGATCTTGAAAAGACCCCGCCGAGCTCCGAAACTAGAACGGGTGCCGCCTGGGGTGAAGGGGAGGGAAGGACTCAGACGCACATGGCTGGCACTTAGAAGGGCATTCAGGGTCTTCTAAAGTTTGCTTTTGAAGTGTTTCCCTTCCACACAATGGTTTGGGGAGGGGCTTACATGCTTTAGGGGCTAAAGACACAATCTTAAAACACATATGCCAAGTACACCTAAACAAAACGACCGCGCGAGGGCAGGGGAAGAAAGACTCGCACGCGCTGCACACAAACATTCATGAGTGGCATGGAAACCAGTCACTGGCAGTAAACACTGCCGAGATTCTCTCTGAGTCTTTCTCTTTCCAGACTTGCTTAGGACTGTAATTGTAACTTTTTTATTCCTGCTTTGGTGGGGTCATTCTCATGATTAAAACCTAATTTTATGTTTTTCTAAATCTAAACAATGAGATAGTAGATAAGAAAACCTGTCGGATTAGTTTGTCGCCTTTAGAAATTAAAACAAGTAAAGAGGGCACCGGAAGACACCACCGCCTTTCTCCGAGGCAGAGCAGAAATGCCTCGGAGAAAGGCAGCGGCATTTTCGGATTCAGGGGCGTGTTTGTCTTTTCTCTCCTCCAGCCATTGGCTGGAGGAGAGAATGAGACTTCTTGCAAAAAACACGCCCCCCGATCCGAAAAGGACGGGGCCTAATCGGAATGACTGACCTCTTCTCCAATGGCTGGCCAGCATTCAAGAGGCCAGCCAATGGAGAACAGGGGAGAAGAGGGGCGGGTTCAAGCCCCTCTTCTCCAAGTCATTAAATCTCGGAGCTAGACTGCGCAAGCGCAGCCTTCGCAGCCGAGACCTAAAAAAGCTCCCTCGCTGCGCTGCTGAACATGTCACAGTTACACCGCAACAAGTTCCACATATTTCTATGGGGCCCACGTTCTTGGCAGGGGGACGGCGTCCACCCAGTGAAAATAGTGAGTGGACGCCGTGTACCTGCATGTACCTCTGACTGGTGCCCTGGCTGGATATACGAGGGACATTGTTCCCATTCTGGGACATACAGGAGAAGCCTTTTCCCACTTCGGGAAATCGTCTTTGATGCTCCCAGCGATGAAATGCAGCAGCCATTTTGCCTTGGGACACCGTATCTGTCTGCACTTGGTTTGCTAGGTCATCGAGCTGTACACGTATCTATGCAGGTGGTGGCGATTTTTAATTGCGTTGTTTCCCAATCTTCACCTACAGCGAAGACATCATTGATTGGACGCTACTTTTGGTGGTCATTTTGGTTTGGGTAATTCTACGGAAGTCGGAAATTTCTGCGAGTTCATCACCAATTTATTCAGAACCAGCATGATTTGTGGGGTATTTATGTGCCAAGGAATGGTTACACACACACACCTCAGTAACACATTTGGATTAATTCTGTGCTGTTTGTTATGTTGTTGTGTGTCAAAGAGTGGTGCCACACCCACCTATTTGGAAAATATGCGCCTATACACACACTTTTGTTACTTGTGCAAACTTTCATATTCTCTTTCTTCATCAGGTTGTCACAAGGATTTTCCTTATTCTGACCACTGATACGTTTTAAGTGCCAGTGTTCTTTAATATTTAGAAAAGTTTAATTGTTACATGAGTGTTATTTTGCAGGCTCACAGCATATACCATGCACCAAAGTATAGTGCCTTCCCCATCCTTTTTACCAAGGCCAGGACATCCTACCATGGATTGGGAGCAGTGGAAGGACAGTTTTGACGCATATCTGGAGGTAATAGACGGTCAGGTTTTTACACATAAGAAAAAAATGCTTTATTAAGACATTGTTTAGGACCAGAAAGAAGAAAATGTTTTAAACATCTACCCCACCAGTCTATTATGGGTGACGGTGATGTAGTGGATGAGTATGCATCAGTGGTAAAGATGTTGGACACAAAAATGTAATACTAGAAAGATATAATTTGATAGACACCATCGACTAGTTGGGGAGTCCACAGAGAGTTTTGGTGCATGAAGGACATTAACCTCCACATGTAAATACAAAGAGTTTGAAGATGATAAGAAAACCCAAGAAGTATTAACTACACCAATCTAAAATTAAACAAGGAAGTAGAAATAGCTGTGAGTAGTGAAATTACTGTGCCCTTTATGGCTCAAATGTCTAATCACAACTTTTCCTCGTCTAAAGAACTGGTAGCTGAAATAAGTCCCGAGGGAAAAAAGAATATTGTGAATGCCAGATTAAGGAAAACACTATTGAGTTACAGATGTGGGAGTACCAATAATTTAGGAAATTCAACGTCATGTCATGCTGTAGACAACATTTGTATGGATTATAAAAAGAAGGGTCTCTTTATAAAGGTGTTCAAATCTAATAAAAGTAATGGCAAAACTAAAGTTGCTGAAAATGTTAGTAAACTTGAAGTTGAACAAATATCATCTGACTCTAATGATGAGAGTGTAGTATTTTATGTGGAGGTCTCACAAGAATCAACGTTTGGTGGAAATTAAATGATGCAGATGGATATCACAAGAGTCTGTATTGTCAAGTGTCTGTTTTGTGGATTCTGAATCGCTGTTCATGTTAAGTGGAATAGATGACTAGAAAAGTTGAGAAAATCTAAAAGTAGACTGGTAGCATATGGAGGGGAACCCGTAGACTTGTTGGGAGAGTTTGACACCACTTTGTCATTTAAAGGCAATTCTACACCCACCATTGTAGCTTTCTACCAAATACGGTCCATCATTATTAAGATGGTCAGAAATACATAGTTTGGAAATTATTCTGGATTCTAATAATTTTGAACATGTCCCGCTTAAAGGATTGTTTGGGTGTATGGATGTTGTAAATTTCAGATTGAGAAGTGAAGTCCCCAAACGTTTTTAATGATGAAACTTTGCAAAATTGAAAGGGGTTCCAACACAAATTCAACTCAAATCAGGAGCAGAGCCAGTTCTTCATAAAGCTAAAAGGGTTCCCATGAAAGTATCAGGGATCAGAGTTACAAATAGAACTGGAGCAACTACACAAGCATGTTATCATTGAAACCCATTGAGAGCTCTGTATGGTTGTCCTCTGCCGCTCTTGCATGTAAGCTCATTGGCAGTTTAAGGATGTGTGTGGACCTGAGGAATCTAAATTCTAGAATATGGGGGGGGTCGCCATACTTTGCTGCATATAACAGAAATGTTATCCTTGATCGATTAAGGGTGCTAAAGTGTTTTCAACACTTGCCATGACTTCTGTATATTAATAGATAGTTCTGTGTGATGATTTTCGCAATTTAATTTAGTTTATCATTCCGGAAGGGTAGTTTCATTTTTTAAAGAATGCCCTTTGGTTACATTTGGCTTCAGCCATATTCCAACCTCTTATGGACACGTGGTTCAAAGATGTGAAGGGGGTCATTTGTTTTAAGGATGATTTGTTAATATATGGGGAAGACAAAAGCAGCTATGACAGGAAATTGACACATGCACTAACTATACTAGAGGAAAAGGGGGTCACCCTTAAGGCAGAGAAATGAAGATTTGGAGTGTCTGCAGTGGATTATTTGGGTCATAAGTTGTTTGTGTGTGGTGTGGAGCCAAAAGGGAATTTGGCTCCTCGCCACATTGTTGATGCCGGTGTTCCACAAGGAAAGGATTAGTTATGATCACTTATGGGATTGATGGAGCTTTAGAAAAAAACATTTGCTGAAAGAACACTTGCTATGCGTCAATTATTAAAGAAAAATGTAACTTTTTTTGGAGTGATGCGTGTGAGCAAGAATTCAACGACATCAAGAAAGCAATAGCTAATGCTACTCCTCTTAAACTGTTTGACACACCAAATCTCAGTTTTGTAATTGCAGATGCCAGTTAACATGGTTCGGTTTCTGTTTTGTTGCAGAGGAGGAATGGAAAGGAAGAGGTAGCAGAGTTTGCTAGTCATAGTTTAAAAGGTGCTGAACCATCCTATTTGGTGGTTGAGCGTGAAGCTTTGGCCTGCTGTTGTGGTGCTAATCATTTTCACCAGTATTTGTGCGGGATGGAAGTTGTAGTAAGAGTGGCTCATAAACCTTCATTTGATATGTTTACTGCCAAGGTTGCCGATAGAGCCACTCCTAGATTAGTTAAATGGAAGTATAGAGTACAAGAGTTTTGCTATTACATAGAATACATTCCAGGCATAAAGAACAGTATGGCAGATTTTTTTTCAAGGCTGCCTTTGGTGTGTTGTCAAGAAGATCAGGATATGAACATTAAGAATGAGGAAGACATTGCAGTCAGTGAGTTATTTATGTGAACAATACTGCCATTACAGAAATGTAGTGGTCAGCAGCTTTGAAAGAGATGTTACTCATGGAGTGGTGATGGATTATGTGAATAAGGGTTGGCCAAGAGTCAAGCTTTCTGATTCTTTTGTGGATGCTTATGGACATATTGTGTCTGAATTGTCTATTGTCAATGGTTTGCTTCGTAGGTCTGATCTTGTAGTTGTTCCTGTATCTTTAAAGTCCAGACTGGTAGAGTTAGAAGATGAAGGTCACATTAGCCTGCGAGCTGTGAAGAGAAGAATGGGTGAACTATTCTTGTGGCTAGGAATGGACAAAGATGTTGATCTGTTTGTGTGACAATGTAGGTTTTGTTTTGCAAGTGGTAAAACCCAAGTCATCATTCCTAGTCCTGTGACTGCTGTTTCTGTAACTGACAAAGCATTGACTAAGTTAGGCTAAGGTATTATTGGTCCTGTAGGAGTGGTCAAAGGCCAGGTCAAGCATGGCGTTGTGGTTATTGATTATTTGTCTAGGTGGCCGAAGTTGGCATTTGTGAATAATATCATCACTGCTATAGTTAAGAACATTTTGGGAACGCTGTTTTTCAGGGAAGGAGTTCTACATTAGTTTGCCAGGGGTAATGGCCCCCAATTTGTTTCACAAGAGTTGAAAGTTTTTCTTGCTTATTTTGTCAATAAGCATGTTACTACTTCTCAATATCATCCTAGAAGTAATGATCTTGTAGAATGGTGTAACTGCGTGTTATATTCCCAAGTTAGTCCCATATATTGAAGCAGCTTTTTTTTTACATTGTCCTCACAAATAAAATTTTCAGCTGTGACCTTTTACACATATTTGCATGCACAACAATGTTGGATTAATTTCTCTGAAACTAAACTTGTTTTCACATCTATCTTCACACAACATTATGACAATGCCCCGAACATCATGTACAAGACTTGTTTCTCACTATGTACAAATGTCATCACTATCGTCATCCACGGGTTGATAGGGCTCCATATCATCGCTGATCTATACGCACCTTGCAAGACTGCTTTCTATAATAAAAAATGAGCATCCTGATAGATTGGCAGAGGAGGCACGTCCGCCGACACCAAGGTCCTTGCATGCTGAGAAATCACCATGCAGTGGTCTAACATCTTGTGAGGGGTGTCCGGTTTGTGACCAAGATGGGGTCCTTCACTCTATCCCATCAGGTAATGGGGTTGGTTCGTCCCTTTGGGGATTCTTGGCTTTACACCTCCACACACTCTAGAAACACTCAGAGTAGGGTCCGCATCGTGGAAGTACGCTCAATTACTGCTATGTGTTATATGCCTGCATATATACATTGTTTTAGCACTATGGTAGAACTATATCTACTATTTACACTTTTGGTGCTTGTAATCACGTTTATCAGCTTTTATCTACTAACAATTGCAGCACACACATTTTATGCAAGAATAACATTGGTTCAATAAATATTATTGAAAATGTCCCACTGTGTATTCTCTGTATATTTCTCTGAGAATAAGTGTGCACAAGTGACTGAGTGAAAGGATCTATACTATTTTCATGGTCCCTGAGGGGTCAGGGTTGTCCTGTTCAGTGGTTGCCAGAAACCATTTGGTCCCTGGTAGGTTAGGAGGGCTTACGGTGGCACTGTGAGCTAGCTGTTCTATAGGCCAACATATTCGTCGAGGGTGTTTGGAATCAGTCTAGACCTTAAGTCCTTAGTTTATGTTGTCCAAACAATGCACAGATCCTACGGATTGGTAGGAACTTCACGAAATACCCCACGCACAATAGCAATATTACACTGTGACAATTAAGGTACTTAAGAAGCGATATAACAAAAGACAAAGGAATGGACAGAGATGCCTCTTTGTATATAGGAGCCGATATCTGTATAAAAGTAGCAAAGTTAATCAAAGACAAGGAAAAAAATACTACGTTTACAAAATCACTAGTAGCTCAAAAGAATACAAGGCAGCATCATACTGGAGATTGTTCTAGATTGAAAAAGCGAAGGCAGAAGAAAGGGAAATGAAATAGGGAACAAGCACTGCATCAAGGCAAATTTGGATAACAAACAAAACAAATTAGCTCACAGGAACCTAAAAATAGAAAAAATATAAAGACAGACTTAAATGTATTTAAGAAACATCAAAGAACAAAAATAGAAACAAAAGTCAAAAAATACCTCTGAGCAATAAAAAGGAGACTGGGGAGTAGATAGAGGCACTACGAACAGAAATAGACTGAGTAAGCACAGTGGACAAAAATGCCCAGAAGTATAGGTAAACAGAACAGGAAGCAAAGGAAACATGGAAGCTGGGAAAGAAGAACACACATTGGCAAAAGCAATAGATCTCGTGTACGCAAAAGCTATTTGGCTTTGCCAATATGTTTTACCCATGTTGTACACCAGTTTAGCTGCTGTTCAGCATGACTAAAATTTAGTGGGGTAAGGGGAGTGGTGTGAACTGGATGTCATAAAGTGAATTGTTATGGAGTTGCGTAGAGTGGTGTAGTGTAGAGTTGAGTAGCATGGAGTGCTATGGAATGGCGTATAGTGTTGTGGAGGGAGTAGAGTGTCGTAGAGTGGAAGGGCATAGAGTGGAGTAGAGTTGAGTGCCGTGGAGTGTCAGAGTGCAGTGCACCCTCTATGCCACTCAGCAGAGTGGCATAGAGGGTTTGCTAGGGTGGAGTAGAGTGTTGTAGAGTAGAGCGAAGTAGAGTTTTGTAGAGTAGAGTGGAGTAGATTGTTACAGAGTGGAGTGGCATAGAGTGTAGTAGTGAAGGAGAGTGGAATAGCAAAGAGTGGAGTTGAGTGTTGAGTGGCATAGATTAGAGTGGAGTGGGATAAAGTGTCAAAGAGTGGAGTGGCCTAGAGTGGAGTAGAGTGAAGTGGAGTAGAGTAGTGTGTCAGAGAATAGAGTTAAGTAAAGTGGCATGAAGTGGCATCAAGGGAGTTGCCTAGAGCTTCATAGAGTGGAGTAGTGTGGCATGTGTTGTAGAGTGAAGTGGCATAGAGTGGAGTAGGAGTAGAGCATCATATAGTGGAGTATTTGTGGAGTGGAGTTAAGTGGCCCAGAGTGAAGTGGCATAAATAACAGTGATGCAGAGTAGATTGGCGTACAGTGCATTTGTTTTGAGTAAAGTGGTGTAGAATGCATTGGCATAGAGTGTAGTGACTTAAAAAAGAGTGTCTTCGAGTAGAGTGGTGCAGAGTAGAGTGCAGTGGCATAGAGTTCAATGGCATAGAGAAGATTATTTCAGAGTAGAGTTAAGTGGCATGCAGTGGAGTGGTTCAGGGTCGAGGGAAGTGGTACAGGGTAGAATGCAGAAGTGTAGCATAGAGTGCAGTGGTGTGAAATGCACTGGTGCAGAATAGTTTGGAGTGGAGTGGAGTGATACAGAGTGAAGTGGTGTAGAGTGCATCTGCATAGAGTGCAGTATAGGGGCGTAGAGTTGAGTAGTGCAATGGCATACAGTAGAGTGGCAGAAAGTACAGTGATGCAGAGTAGAATAGAGTGGCGTACAGTGGAGTGATGTAGAGCGCAGTGGTGTAGAGTGGAATAGCATACAGTGGCTTAGAGTGCAGTGGTGCAGAGTAGAGTGACATGGAGTTAAGTGGCAGAGAGAGCAGTCTTGCAGAGTACAGTGCAGTGGCATAGGGTAGAGTGGCGCAAAATAGAGTGGTCCAGAGAGCAGTGGCATAGATTACAGTCATGCAGAGTAGAATAGAGTGGCGTAGAGTGCAGCGACTTAGAGCGCAATGTTGTTGAGTGGCGTAGCATGCAATGGCATAGCGTCCAGACGCTTGGAGTGCAGTGGCAGAGTAAAGTGGCATTGAGTATTGTGGCAGAGAGTGCAGTCTTGCAGAGTAATGTGGCGCAGAGTAGAGTGGTGCAGAGAGCAGTGGTGTAGAGTAGAATAGAGTAGTGTAGCATGCAGTGGCATAGAGTGTTCCAGAGTAAAGTAAAGTGGCAGAGAGTGCAGTGGTGTAGAGTAGTTGGCGTGGAGTGCAGTGGCATACAGTCCATTGGTTTTGAGTAAAATGGTGTTTAGTAGATTGGTGTAGAGTGCATTGGTTGAGAGTAGAGTGGTGTAGAGGGCAGTGATGTAGAGTGGTTTAGAGGACAGGGGCATAGAGTAGAGGGCTGAAGAGTAGAGTAGAGTGGTGCAGTGTAGAGAGCAGTGGCTTAGAGGTCAGTGGCAGAGATCGCAGTTTTGCAGAGTAGACTGCCATGGTGTATAGTAGAGTGTATTTGTGTGGAGTGGAGTGTAGAGCAGTGGCGTAGAATGGTGCAGAGGATAGTGGTGTTAAGAGCCCTGGCATAGAGTACAGTGGTGCAGAGTAGAGTGTAGAGTGGCATAGAGTGCAGTGTTGTGGAGTCCAATGGTGTTGAGCAATAGCGGAGTGTTGCAAAGTAGAGTTTAGTGATGTAGAGCACAGTGGTGCAGAGTAGTTTAACATAAAGTGCAGTGGCGTAGAGTGCATTGGTTTTGAGTAAAGTGGTGTAGAGTGTATTGGCGTTGAGTGCAGTGGCATAGAATAGAGTGCAGTAGCGCAGAGTAGAGTGCAGGGGCACTAAGTAGAGTGGCACTGAGTGTAATTGCACTGAGTGCAGTGGTGTAGAGTAGACAGTTTCAGAGAAGAGTGGAGTAGTGCATGGTAGAGTGCAGTTGCATGGAGTAGAGTGGCATAGAGTGCAGAGTAGGTTAGAGAAGCACAGAGTGGATTAGCATAGAGTGCACTGTTGTAGAGTGGAGTGGTACAGAGTCAAGTGCATTGGCATAGTGTACATTGTTGTAGAGTGGAGTAGCATAGAGTAGTGTGGTGTAGAGTCTAGTGGCGTAGAGTGGAGTGGTGCAGAATAGAGTGCAGTGACGCAATGTGGGGTGGCGTAGAGTCGGGTGTTGCAAAGTAGAGTGGAGTGGGGTAGAGTGCAGCATACATGGCGTGGTAGCACACTGCCATTACAGACAGCACATCTTCAATTGAATTGACCATTGCTTTTGCACAGACATACAGTTTTACTGGTAAAAATATACAGCGCATCAATGATAATATGTGGAAATGTCATCACCTAGTGTATTGATTTGCTTTGTTTGTATTAAACTATCTATTCCCTCCACACTTCAGAGTTACCAAACAAAGTGCTAAATTTGCTCATTTACATGCGTGCTACAAAAAATATATTGTACAGCCTTCCTCAAGCACTACCCCATGAGCCAGCATGATTGTCACACAAAACCTCTCACTTGAAAGTCAGATAAAGATAAGTAAACACCAAGCTCCCTGGAAGAGAGAATCTGACATTTGACCTCTGTCTTTGAATGCACAGCAAATGTCACAAGATAAGAACAAGATTTAATGGCCTGTTTACAGAAATCCAGTACCGGTGGAAGACTTCTGTAAATAACGTTTAGGCAAGGGAAGGGACAAACTCAAGATGGCCAGGCTAAAACAAATAAAATCAGCAAATAGAAAGCAAGCAAATGTGAGTAACAAACCTCGAAGCCAATAGTAAGTAGTCGGTGGAATACATTTCCAGGGAAGCTTTCAGAATGTCACCAAGATGTCGTTAGCAAACAGACAGCTGTGCTGTATAGTAGGCTTCAACCTAAAAACTGAGGTACAAAAAAAGATATTTAGTAGCTTCAGATCATTACAGGGTTAAATAAGGGAAGAGAGAAAAAAATGCAATGCAGGACACAATGGAACATGGAATAAGCTCTGGCTAGCCAGCAGAGAAACAGGAGCTGGCCAGGAGTTCTCAAAGATAGAGGTTCAAAAACACATGCATGCACAAGATTTTTTGCACACATCACTTGTAAGCCTTTCCGGCTGCCGGAAGCCTATGGTTGAGTGATATGATTTGGTTGAAAAAAAGTAATCACAGTAGTGTGTAATACCATTCTGTGACAAGGCCTGAAAAAGAGAATCCAGTGCAGGGGAATATTAGGACTCCAATTAATCACAGCATTGTATAATGTTTGCCTCGCTTTCAGGAATACTTGAAGTGCATTCTGGGATCTGTAGTCTGTAGAAACTTCTAGATTCTTACATCCATCAAAGATTGAAGGGATGTATCTGTATCACAGTAATAGAAGGATGTTTTGTTGATGCTGGTGTAAGTTTTTAAGTTACAGCTGCTCAGTGCATAGCGCCATACACAGACGGTGAGACAAAATTGCAACATATATTTTAGTAGGTAGCAGGGGGTTTTGAACTCACATTCTGTATGGAACAACTGATCATACACAATAAATTCGGAGTTCGCTCAGAACTAATGACATGATTTAGATCTTGGTGGACGGGTTACACAACGGTGAGTAATATCCCATCCACTGAAATATTAATCCCATAGCATACAGTGGGATTTATATTTCAGCGAATGGGATATCTGTCGCCATTGTGACGGAGTAAGCAGTTCGCCAAGAATTAAAATAAGGCCCAGTCAGGCACATGCTTCAAAAGAAAAACCGCCCACAAACGGGCAGATTCTCAGAATCTGCCCCTTTGCGACCGGTATTTTTGCATTTGGGATGCATCATCCCAAATGAAAAAATCGCAATTTAAGTAATCTCTAAATTGCGATTACTTAAATTGCAATTGCATTTAAGGAATCTCAAATTGAGATTCCTTAAATGCAGTGCATTAAAGTTAAAAAATTAGCGATTTCGCTATTAGGGGGCGCAAATTACCATGAAGTTGAACTTCATGGTAATTTGCAAAACCGTTGAAAAATGCACTTATGTGTATTATTCAAAGTTTCATATTGCGCACACACATGCCCTTAGGGCATGTGTGTGCGCAATATATGTGCACAGATCAATTTCAGGGGTGCAACAGGGTGTCCTTTTGACACCTTTGCACCCTGAAATTGCGTGCGCATTTTGCGAGGACCTATTGGTACTCGCAAATTGCAATTGCAATTTCCTATTCATTCCTATGGGCCTATAGGCCCATAGGAATGGATGGGAAGCTATTCCTTATTTGCGACACACAAATTGCAAGTCGCAAATAAGAAATAGCTTCCCATTGTGTAGGAATCGCTATTATTATAGCGATTCCTACATGCATAGGATTTTGCGAGTCCTTAATTGCGAATCCTTAATATTCGCAATTAAGGACTCGCAAAATCCGAGCTTGATGCATGTGCCAGTATGTCTTTTATTTTAATGGTATTTATGTTACGCAAAGTACCCCGTTGGTATGGCCTTGTAGCACTTTGTCATTCTGGATATATTTTTACAAAGGATAGCTGTGTTAGTTACTGGTAGGAAAGTGGTGCACCTAAAATACATATTATTGATTGATACTGCCAAAAACAAAATATCCTGGAACTTTCTCAAATAGAGTCATGCTTTAAACATAGTTATAGTGCTTATTCAGTAAAGAGCTGTAATTCCAATAACATTGAGCCCCATGGTGAAAATTATCCCATGGCATCTTTGGCTACTATCGGAAACTCTTAAATCTCAGGTCTCTCACTTTCGGTTATCTTTGTGATTGCCATCTTTTGGACAAAGTAGTCAGATAGAAGACGGCAGTGCCTTTAGATTTCTATGATATGTCTGCTCTTTGTGATAATGTATCATTAGCTCTAGAATCAAGGCTGGACAACTGAATTAGTCTGAGCTCAGATGACTTCTAATATTTCCAAAATAGACGAATAAAATACTCCTCTTCCACAATGGTCATGAATCCCACCCAAACCCAGAATACTGATTTCCGGGTGTCAACAGAGCTTCTTGGTATCCAACCGATGGTGTCCAAAGAGCCCATTTCGAAGTGCAGATTTCAGAATGGAGAGGTAATAACACTCTGAAGAAGGCTTAGTATTTATCCGGTTTGATGTTACCTTCCTACTGGAACACTCCCAGTAATGTTTACCTAATTTCATGTATTAAGATTCCACCTGCATTTTCTTTGCAGTTGAGTCTGCCAAGAACATGCACATTTCAGCTATAATTTCCATTGGTTGAGAAAGCAAACCTACTTACAGTGACCACAGAAAATGCATCTCCTCGGTGTGAGCTAACATTGTCTGCAGCCGAGGAAAGACAGGAAGTAATGGGTGTGGTGTTGGTGTTAGAAGATGCTATTACAGTGCAGCACCACTTCACAGAATGTAGGAAAACTGCACATGGTGCCGAGATGGCGTTCTTCCTACAAGACGGCTACACACAACATTGTTTTACTCAACATTCTGGGATTTCTGTCTGGAGTTGGCAATGATTTCTTTGGAAACGGAGTGGTTGGAACGGCAGGAGTGTTTTTCGGCAGCTGTTTTTAAGATATGTCCGTGCCTGTTTTGAATATTTGGCAAGAAGCTGCAGTTGCACAGAAACACGTCTTCCAGAGTAGGCTTAAAGTTTCTTTTAGAGCTGAGGTTGCCCGACGAGCTGTGCTGGGGGATTTAGGATTCACCTGATGGGTGTAAGAAAAACTGCAAACAACTCTTCCTCAGGTAACCACAGCCTCTCTAGAGCAGAACCAGGCTCTGCATCAATCTCTCTACATCGTATAATATGCAGCTATGAGCTCCAAGGGCCATATTATCAAGAACGGCGATAACATGGAGGAACCTGGGCTTCTATTGGAATTCTCTATGGCATATTATCAAGCCCCTTATCGCCGCTTTAGCGACAGTTTCCTGCCACTAAAAAGGCGATAATGTTATTGCCATTCTTGATAATATGGCCCCAAGTCTCCTGTGCACCCTGCTTTTCTGATTAAATCAGAAATACGCTGGATACATCTTTCAATATGTAGTTCTGGATACACTCCACTCCTTTCCAGGTGGAAGGAGGCTAACACGGGAGGCACCGGTTCTTAACCTGTGGTCTGGGGGCCCCTGGGATCCTTGAGGCCTACTCTGGGGGTCTGAGACTGTTTAGAAATTGTAATTATATAACAGATTAATAAAGTGTATTTAATCAAAGAAGCAAAATGTACAACTGAAAATTGAAAACGTTCTGTAAATCTGAAGGGATTTTGAAATCGGAGTCTAAAATTTGAGTCAGTATCCTCATATTGATTCACGGGAGCAGTGCAGGTGGATAAAGCAGAATATAGTATGGACGATGAGTGGCCTCAACTGAACTAGAAAAGCTTGAACCTTCCTAATAAAATTTAGATCTTTGTGAATATATTTCAACAATTGTGCATCTGTTTGATAAATGTTTGTGTCTCTATTTTCTTTCTATTGTTTTGTGGTTAAAATCATCAGAAATGCTTTGGCCGGGATCCTCAGCTTCCAGAAGTGACTCAGTGGGGGTCCTTGAATTTCAGTAATGATTAAGTGGAGGATCCACAGTAGTCAAACGTTAAAGAAACACTGCGGTAGGGTGTTTAAGAGAATCTCAATGGACCGGCACTGACCAGAGATGGCAAAACCTGTCTCGCTCTAACCAGAGCGAATGAATGAATAAGTATATTTATATATGGCGCTCACCACCTTTAGCAGGTCTCTTTGCACCAGGAAATGCTAATATGATGCTTCCTGTGGCCACACAAACTTTAATACATGCAGTGAAACAAATTTAATGTAAGATTTACTTAGAAATTAAGCAACGCAGAGCAGAAACTTTGGTTGCTGTGCTGTGTTGCATGAAAGGGAGACAGCAGGACAGTGACATATCTACTGAGATATGACACTGCTGATGTTATTGCAACTTAGTGCACGGGTGTGTATATGAGGTTTGCACAGGAAGGGTATCCTTCCAGTAGAAAATACTATGGTTAGATATGTTGTTTTTTTTACTTTGTAGCTTTTCTAATTTTTTTAACTTTGTACATGTGCTGTATATTACAGCACACACGAAAAGTATTCAGGAACACAACATTTCTCAAACATAACATTTGCCTTGAGAAGACATACATTTTTATTGCAATGCCCCGTCTACCTTGTTTCATTTGATAGGACTTTGCATCAATATCCATGGCCAATGGCATTGGAACACCCAAGTACTACCTATGGGATGCCCTTTGATTCAAATTGGCAGAAATCACTATTGTGCATTACCTAAAGTATACTTTCCAATGCAAATCAAGATTTGTGCTGGAAAGTAAATCCAATTTCAAGACTTTGTGCTGGTTTGCATCACTTTTTGTGACACTACAGTGGGGCAAATCCTTGATAAATCTGGCCCTAAATGCTGATACTTGGATTTTGCAAAGGAACTTTACCTCTCTCCTTTCTCTTATATCATTGAATGCCAAATTACTTTTTGGTGGTATACATTATGGCCACAAGTAGTACTCCCACAAGAGATAAAAGTATGAGATTCCGTTTGGGGGTAAAAATGGGGTCCCCTGGATTAAAAGCAAGTGCCCTCCCATATGCACACTGATATGGTTGGCCAGTCCTTCTAGCCTTGGTAGTTTCTCATCGGGAACATATTTGGGACAAAAGAATTCAATCTCATGCCTCTCAAGGCCTCATTATTATTATCCCTGCCCCTCTAGGTCATTCATCCCCTAGTCCTAATACCTTATCACGCCTCGAGGAATGAGATCCATGGCGGGGAACATGCTGCAGAGGTCCCAAGGTCACTATGAGAATGACTATCATGCTTCACCACTAACTAGGATAGCAACCTAAACAAGCATAGCCAATAGGTCTCGCTTTTGGGACCTTATAAATGTTTAGGTATGCAGCACAATATCCTTGGTTTAACAACAACTGTTGCATAGCTAAACACTTATAAGGTTCCAAAGCCATGACTTATTGAGTGCCTAACCCTAATAATGAAACACAAGCATTGGTATAGCCAATAGGTCTCACTTGTGGGACCTTCTAAGTATTTAGTTATGCAGCACAATATCCTTGGTGCAACCACATCAACTGTTGCGTGGCTAAACACTTATAAGGTCCCAAAGGCTAGACCTATTGGCTATGCTAATGCTTGGTGTGGTTGTGTGTGTGGTTGTGTGTGGTTGTGTGTGTGTGTTTGTGTGTGGTTGTGTGTGTGTGGTTGTGTGTGGTTGTGTGTGTGTGGTTGTGTGTGGTTGTGTGTGTGTGGTTGTGTGTGGTTGTGTGTGTGTATGTGGTTGTGTGTGTGTATGTGGTTGTGTGTGTGTGTGGTTGTGTGTGTGTGTGTATGGTTGTGTGTGTGTGGTTGTGTGTGTGGGTGTGGTTGTGGGTGTGGTTGTGGGTGCGGGTGTGGTTGAAGGGTGCGGGTGCGGTTGTGGGTGTGGGTGTGGGTGTGGTTGTGTGTGGTTGTGTGTGTGTGGTTGTGTGTGGTTGTGTGTGGTTGTGTGTGTTGTTGTGTGTGGTTGTGTGTGTGGTTGTGTGTGGGTGTGTGTGGGTGTGTGTGGTTGTGGTTGTGTGTGTGGTTGTGTGTGGTTATGTGTGTGGTTGTGGTTGTGTGTGGGTGCGGTTGTGGGTGCAGGTGTGGTTGTGGGTGTGTGTGGATGTGTGGTTGGGTGTGGTTGTGTGTGTGGTTGTGTGTGGTTGTGGTTGTGTGTGTGGTTGTGTGTGTGGTTGTGTGTGTGTGGTTGTGTGTGTGCTTGTGTGTATGTGGTTGTGTGTGTGGTTGTGTGTGTGGTTGTGTGTGTGGTTGTGTGTGTGGTTGTGTGTGTGGTTGTGTGTGTGGTTGTGTGTGTGGTTGTGTGTGTGGTTGTGTGTGTGGTTGTGTGTGTGTGGTTGTGTGTGTGTGGTTGTGTGTGTGTTGTGTATGTGGTTGTGGTTGTGTGCGTGTGTGGTTGTGTGTGTGTGGTTGTGTATGTGTGTGTGGTTGTGTGTACGGTTGTGTGTGTGTGGTTATGTGGTTGTGTGTGGTTGTGTGTGTGTGGTTGTGTGTGTGGTTGTGTGTAAGGCTGTGGTTGTGTGTGTGGTTATGTGTGTGATTGTGTGTGTGGTTGTGTGTGGTTGTGTGTGTGGTGGTGTGTGGTGGTGTGTGGTTGTGTGTGTGTGGTTGTGTGGGTGGTTGTGGTTGTGTGTGTGGTTGTGTGTGTGTGTGTGGTTGTGTGTGTGTGGCTGTGTGTGTGGTTGTGTGTGGTTGTGTGTGTGGTTGTGTGTGTGGTTGTGGTTGTGTGTGGTTGTGGTTGTGTGTGGTTGTGGTTGTGTGTGTGTGGTTGTGTGTGTGGTTGTGTGTGGTTGTGTGTTTGGTTGTGTGTGGTTGTGTGTGTGGTTGTGTGTGTGGTGGTGGTTGTGTGTGTGTGGTTGCGTGTGTTGTGTGTGTGGGTACAGTTGTGGGTGTGTTTGTGGATGTGTGGTTGTGTGTGGTTGTGGGTGTTGTTGTGTGTGTGGGTGTGTGTGTGGTTGTGTGTGTGGTTGTGTGTGTGGTTGTGTGTGGTTGTGTGTGTGGTTGTGTGTGTGGTTGTGTGTGTGGTTGTGTGTGTGGTTGTGTGTGTGGTGGTGGTTGTGTGTGGTTGTGTGTTGTGTGTATGGTTGTGGTTTTGTGTGTGTGTGGTTGTGTGTGTGGGTGTGGGTGTTGTGTGTGTGTAGTTGTGGTTGTGGTTGTGTGTGTGTGGTTGTGGGTGTGGTTGTGGGTGTGGTTGTCTGTGTGGTTGTCTGTGTGGTTGTCTGTGTGGTTGTCTGTGTGGTTGTCTGTGTGGTTGTCTGTGTGTGGTTGTGGTTGTGTTTGTGGTTGTGTGTGTATGTGTGTGTGGTTGTGTGTGTATGTGTGTGTGGTTGTGTGTGGTTGTGTGTGTGGTTGTGTATGTGGTTGTGTGGTTGTGTGTGGTTGTGTGGTTGTGTGTGGTTGTGTGTGGTTGTGGGTGTGGTTGTGTGTGTGGTTTTGTGTGTGGTTGCGGTTGTGTGTGTGGTTGTGTGTGGGGTGTGTGTGGGGTTGTGTGTGGGGTTGTGTGTGTGTGGTTGTGTGTATGTGTGGTTGTGTGTGGTTGTGTGTGTGGTTGTGGTTGTGTGTGCAGTTGTGTGTGGTTGTGTGTGTGGTTGTGGTTGTGTGTGTGACAGTAATACTAAAATCATCTTAAAATAAAGGAACACAAACATCGAGTTTGTGGAAAGAGAAAGCACGTTGTAAGTCAAACAGGCGCAGCAAAGCATTAACACAACAACAAAACAAACAAGATCACTTAGCGAAGACAGAGTGCTGATAATGGATACACACAGCCCATCATCTTAAGAGTTCGATTGCAGCCAATGTGCACTCAAACCTGCCCCTTCCTTGTGAGTTGCACCCCATATTTCATGAGTTGTAACTGCTGCACCCACCATAGCGCTTTGAGATCTAAAGCGCTACATAGGTCAAATCGATTAACCAGTCGCCAACATGCTGTGCTTTTAAAGAGAATGTGCCAAAAGTTTCCAGCTTCCTCATCATGTCCTCATGAAAGCGCCACCGAAAGGACTCCCTGAATGGTGCAACGGACATGAAGCAGCCTCTGCGATCAGAAATAAACACAGTGAACGTTGTCCAGTTTAACAGTAACATTTCCTTAATGTTCTTTAAGTCACAAAACAGTAATACTAAAAGCATCTCAAAATAAAGGAACACAAACATCAAGTTTGTGGAAAGAGAAAGCACATTGTAAGTCAAACGGGCACAGCAAAGCATGAACACAACAACATGTTCTTTGATGTTTGATATTCTTTGAACGAGAACATCAAAGGGGCGCCGCGAAAGTGATTGCGGGCGAAAGTGATCGCGGGCGCTTAATGAGCATGACGAGATTTGCCAGCCTATGCTCCTAACCGCACGCCCAGGCACATGCACTGTAGCTCTATGCGGGCCATGGTAGCATTTTTTGAGCCCTCACAAAAAGTCTCGCCAGACCAACGCATGCGCTGGGTCAGGCGAGACCTAAAAAGTGGCTCTAAAAGCAAAATTGAGTTAGGAATAAATAGAGAAAAGTTGTGATTGGTATTGGCATTTCTATGCTTTGGTGTTTGTTTTAATATTTTTAGAGGCAAGATGCCTATGTTAAGCAGATTCAAGTAGGAATTGGTGATGACATTGAGCTGGACATAGACATGGCCTAGGTGGTTGAGGACAAAGGCTTGTACAGTAGTTCTTGAGTCTGTTTTTGAAGTGTGAGCATTGGCATAGCCAATAGGTCTCCCGTTTGGGACCTTATAAGTGTTTAGCCATGCAACAGTTGGTGTTGTTGCACTAAGGATATTGTGCTGCATAATTAAATACTTATAAGGTCCCAAAAACGAGACCTATTGGCTATGCAAATGCTTGTTTTGTTAGGCACGGGGAGCTGAAGTGATTTGCCCAGAATCACAGGATGTTCAGCGTCATTACCGAGACTCAAACCCAGTTCCCCAGGTCTGAGGTCGAGTGCCCTAGCCGTTAGGCCAACTCCTCTCCCCTATTGCAGAAGTAAAGCAGAGCAGGGCACATGAAAGAAAGTTAGCCACACACCACAGCAACCCCAACGTAGTGGGCAACACTGGTCAATCAGAGAGCATCAACATTTGATGCACTGCAGAAAGAGAACCAGTGCGAACAATATTCAGAATAAATAAATAGGTTACCAAACTTAACAGCGATGACCAATCTACAATACTTCCAATAGACTACAGAGGGAGAGAGTTCATGAAACACGTGTGGGCTGGTTGCCTAATTTATGGAAAACACACATTAATTGCTTAAAATATTACAATGAAACTTCATTTAAGATTGAGAAAATGTTTTTGGAATGATTAAGAAACTAAAACATCATAAAGACTTCAATAATAATGAAACTAAGAGGCCACACATCTGATCTATTTAAAACTCGACCTTAAGAGGGTGATGCAGTGTTTACTATCCTCTCCATACAGCACACAGTAGTGCTTGCTTGGAACAGCACAAGAAAATAGCTAATGACATTCCCAAATAAGTATTAAATAAATACATTCGCCGCTTTTTTTTCACATGTTTTCACAGAGTGAAATCCAGGCATGGTGCAGTGATGAGGTTTGGGCATGCTGGAAGGAGGAAGTCAGCAAAACAATCAATGGACCGTTTGTTCAACCACTCTTGCTCTCATGAGTTGTTGATATGGGTCAATACACCACATAAGATCAGCATTATGGGATGCGCCCAGCCGCACTCACTGAGGCCAGGTAGCTAGCCTCCACGCAAAATGAACATTCATTAGGATAGTCACTACACTAATCATACACAAAGAATTAAAGCGGCATAATATGCAAAAGGCGAGGACATAAAATGCACTCAAGATGAAAAGGCAACATGCCTTAAAATGAGCGTTCATAAGATTAATCGCTAAACAACCACATAAATGCAAAAAGTAAAAGCAATATAGTATGCAATATAGTATGCAAGCAGCACTTTGAAAACTCACATACAAAATGTCTCTCCGAGCAGCGCATGCGCGCTGACTCAGCGAGACCTAAAAAGCGTTATGACGTGTCAAGTGTTGACAGAGTAATAGCATTTTTTTTTTAAACCCACGTTGCTGAGCAATTTGTTAAAATCACAGTATGGGGAAGGGCAAGAGAAACACAAAGGAGCTGCGGGGAGGAGGAAGGAAGCACATCCAGACAGGGGCAGCAAGAAGAAAAAGGGATGGGTGGGAGGGAAAATAATCACCATACACACGGGTGAGGGGGAAGAATATATAATACCTCAATCAGGTCAAGAGCAGCAGACGGGCACTAATTAAGTCGAATCAATCTGTGTTTGGTCCATACTCCACAAAGAAAGGAACAGAAGTGATGCTTGGCATGCGCTGGCCAATTGGGAGGCAACAAAGTGTAGTGACACTGAAGCCAACAAATAGTGGCCTCAGATGAAGGGCATCAGATTGTTCTGACTCCTAATATTGACTTGAAGTGGGAAGAAGTGAAGTCTGCTCTGTTTCAAGATCTAATTCAAACGCCCGATACGAAGTTGAGACTCAGTACTTGGAATATAGCCGGCCTTCACAAGCTGATAAAAGGGTCCCATGAGAATGCTCTTTTTGATACTCAAAGCGTTTTCATGAAACCTAGTTAACCCATAATTATGCTCTGCAAAAACTTCGATTTTTATTACTACCATAAACATGAAGGGACACAGAAGTGAGTCTGGCAAAATTTCTTGATGAAAGTGATAACTGGATCTGCATTCAATCAATAGTTCAACCCTGGAAACCAAGTTGAATCCCCCTAGGCACAATCCTTCACCCTATCAGAGATGGGAGTGAATCATTTAGTATTATGTGGTAATCAAACACAGTAGTCGAAGTTTGCAATCAAAAGGTTCTTTTTGATAGACTTCATTTCAATCCATAATATTGATAATTCAACAGTGATAATTAATGTCCATTTGTCATTCCAAATGCAATCCAATGCATTTCGGGCATAGTGTCCTTCATCAGGGATCACTCTGCAATTAAACAAAAAATGCGAAGATGCAGCAGGGAAACCATCCATGTGTACAAAATTGTTATTAGACTAACTTAAACACACGTTTTAAATTAATGGTGTCAAGCGCATAGTTGCGGTGAAAAGTTTTGAAAAGGATAATCACGGTTTCAAAGAAAACGATAATCAAGAATGGATGTGATAAAACAAGTGTTTGTTAAAACCAATGCGCCAAAGAGAGTCCCGGTTAGACAAGTGTGATTAATTGTGTAAATTGAAAAGTTAGATCACGTTACCGTAATACGATTTGCTATTCTGTCGAGTGTGAAAATGAAAAGTCAAAACAAGGTTAAATAGGCAGGTGCTCTTAAGATCGGTGTGAGTGTGTTGAGTGCATATTAAAATGTGGCGTCCCATGAAACATGCATTGGGGTTTATCGGTAAAGTTTATAGGGCAATATCGCAAGTGAAACATGCATTTAGGTTTTTCAGTAGAGTTAAATGGCAATATTGCAAATCCGAACTTACTTAATGTTTCATATATCTGGAATGAAGGTGTAGAAACGAGTTTGAGTATCGCTGTGAGGTTAGAAACGAGAACGCCGTAACCGACGAGGTTTTTAAATTACGAGTGTCCGGGTAAACAGAAAAGTAGGACTAAGATAGAAACTCCACTGACAGTGGCAGCCATCTTCTAGAAGGTGAAATCAGTAAATGAAGTCATGTGGAAAGTGCTCAATTACATAAGAAGTGATTATATGAGAACAATAGTCCGATGTCAGGGCAGCGGAAGTAATGGTGGAATTAATGGTTACATAAACTTGAAGTAATTAATTGTGATAGCTGTCAAGTTTTATCTTCACAATAGTTGAGCTAGACAACAGATTAAGCTGTCGCGCATATGACGATGTAAAAGGAACAAGCATTGGCCGCGCGCACGAGAACAAGCATCGCACCGGCGCTTTACTTTGAACATTAAAAGTAAAGCGCGGGTGCCACGATTATAGCAAAAGTAAAGAAATAGATGTTTTTTTCTATCTCTTTACTTTTGCGAAAGTGAAAGTCATCACGTTTCTAATAACCCATGAAAGACCGCTGGCGGCCAGCTGCGGGCGTGCACGCTCGCGTGAACGCAAGCGCTAGGCCAGCCAGCAGCACTTTGAAAACTCATCTACAAAATGTCTCTCCGAGCAGCCCATGCGCGCTGACTCAGCGAGACCTAAAAACTGGGGTTGTAAAGGCCCCCAGTCTACGATAGCTAGGCCTTGACCCTTCCTGAAAGTAGGGCCTTAATGGAACAGCACCAAAAGCAGGGAGAGGCTGGAGGATTGCACAAGTCTGTGATCTTTTCTAAAATATGAAAATGCCTTGGGCGCAAGAAGCAGGCACAAACAATTGCACCTCCAGGTACTTTCTGTAATACAGCCGCAGACTACTAATAGCCCATGTACCAGCCCTGGAGAGATCCTTCTCAGACGGGGCCCATAGGTGGAAAACCACCCCAAAGCACCATATTTCTACAGAATCTCAATTTAAAAACTCTCTTGGGTTTCATATTCATATGCAGAACAGCCTCTTGGTGGGCTGACTCCATGCACTTGGCCTAACGACCCATGCATCCTGACAATCAGCCCCTGCCCAAGCAAGAACTCGGCCACCCCTCCTGTTACAAGGGAAAATTAAAAGTTTAGTCCCACTTCTCAGCCATGGGTATAACTGCCCCCTAGTGGGGTCAGGAGGTACCCCCACCCTCCTGATTATGACACATAGCTGTTATTTGGTCCCAGAATATATTTCTCTTTTATGAAGGGTTCCTTATACATGTGTCATCTGCTCTGTACACCTTCACTCCCTTTAACTCCTTCTCGCATATCTGGAGCACCGCAGTCATTCAAGCATTATAGCCCTCACCACAGCCATTCAGGAACAAGTATGTGCACCCATCTCAATAAATAACCACATTCTTCTTACTGAAAAGGAACTTTTACAAACACTTTCACTTTATTTCTCCCTTTCTTCTTGGGTCCCACCCACTCTAATTCCCTTCAATTTAAAAGCTGAAGCACCGTTAAAATAGCGGTCCTACACCACCTTGTTTATGTCAAAGGTCACATTGTTTTTTCTATACCCAATAATTATATCTGAACTTCGAGCCCGGGACCCCCGTTGCCGCAACAACTGCTGCTGCGCCTCTCCTCCTTCAATGGCAGGACCTGGGACCACTGTCTTTTGACCTGCAAATCTCGCTGGTCCCTTTTCCCGCCAGAGTCCTCGAGAAGGTCATCAACCAGCAGCTCACCAAATACCTTAGAGAGAAACAACCTGCTTGACGCCTCCTAATCCGGTTTCCACAACAACCACAGCACCGAGACTGACCTGATCGGTGCCATTGATGACATCCATATCCTCCTCGACAGAGGAGAATCAGCTGCCATGATCCTCCTCCACTTCTCTGCAGCTTTCAACACTGTATACCAACACACACTCATCAAGAGACTGCACCACATTGGGATCCAGGAATAAGCCTTCAGATAGATCGCATCTTTCCTTACGGGACACACTCAGTGAATCTGCCTACCTCCCTTCACATCAGAACCCAAAAGAACCATCTGCTGCATCCCTCAAGGTTCGTCCCTCAGCCCCACCCTCTTCAACACCTGCATGACACCTCTAACCGATATCGTCAAAACCCACAACCTCAACATCATATCCTATGCTAACGACATCCAGCTTATCTACTCACTTCCAGCAGACCCCACTATCACGAAAACCAACTTCCAATACTGTATGAAGAACATCGCAGACTGCATGTAGACCAACTGTCTGATGCTCACCACTGACAAGACCGAAGTGCTGATCTTCGTCACAACGCCTCCCATTGGAACGACACCTGATGGCCCACTGACCTCGGATCCAAACAAGAAAAGGAGGTACCCCTTAAAGTTTTTAGGGACGAGGTAAGTAAGTTGCCACAACAAAACAAACATTCCCGAAAAGAAAAAGCATATGTGCAAGACAAGGCTCCTACTTGGCCTACTATTCAGTTGGTGATATTTTTAAGAAAGATCACTATATCATTTGGGGTTACTATAATAAAGACTTTACTAACTATAACACAGTACAGCATGCAGTTTCAAAAAGACGTACTATTCGATACAATCACAGTTAAAAGAGGATTTTTATTAAAAACATTTTATCTAGTTAATAAAATACTATATGTAATTTTCCTCCCATGAAGGTTACAATCTAATATTAAAAATGAAAACAAACAGTCGACGCAGCGTTTCGGTGTTCAATTCAATGGTTTCACCTTCTTCAGGACCAAGAATTTTCATAAAATCTATACATAAAAATACATATGAAAACAGTCAAGAAACATTCCATGTACTGTGTATTTTAAAGCCTAATACATTTACTTCTACCCCAAGTTTATTTTTACTACTCGTTATTAACACAATTCAAAAGTATCATCACACAATTTAAAAACCGCAGAACTATAAAAATCCAAATTTTGCTATATTAGAAGCATTCTTTACACTACATTGATGCGTCTACAATGCATTCTTATACGTGGACATAGCCATTTTTCATACCTTAATTTTACAAGAGATTAAGTTTTCTTAGTTACATAATCCTCTTGAGGCACCTTATCATCAACTTAATGGTCTCGATATAGGGCATTTCTAAATAATAAGAAAAAAAGGGGGTATGTATAACTTGTCAACAGAATTTCTTATTAATGCATGAAGAACTCGTTTTTAATACAGGTCGTTTTACCTATAGATAAGTAGTTGTTTTTCCTCAATATCCGTTGACGCCACAGTTTTTGTGGTTTAGAAGTAAAGATGATATCAGTCCAAACTCTTTTATCTATGGAGTTCAAGAACAAAAGTATATGTGTATGAAATACATATTCATACGAAAATAGGACCCAAACAGAATTCACTATAGATATAAGCTCACCAATTACAAGAGCCGGGTGAAAGCTAATTTCGTTTCTCAGAATGGCTTCTCTTTGTTGTGATGCTCTTGGTGTCGCATTAACGATCTCATAATTTTTCAGAAAAACAGTTTTAAATATCCCTTTTATATTAATGAAGACTTTTTAGTATCTATACAAATAGAATAACAGTCTGTTCTTAGTTTTGTTGGAAATAATCTACCTATCACTGTAACTTCTTATGTTGTTATCTAAAACTATTGGACCTTTTCAATAGAGTGCATGTTTACGGGAAAAATTTCCTAATGTTGAAAGGAAAAACGCTGGAGTCATATGTGGATAGATCCAGCCTATGGTTAACGATTATAACGCCCGTAAAATAGAATGCCAGCTCAACGGGAAAGAGCTTAGAATCCCTAGACCTATTTTAAAAAAACAAATTCTCCCGATATATTCAAAAAAGGACAGTGCGAATTCTTTCTTTTCTGCATACCTGAGGGTGTGTACGCGGCCTCCCTGCGTCAACGGATGTCCGGGGTTCTGGTAATAATTTAACTTCCGGAAGTCAGTCTATTTATATAGCGGCTCTCTCATCACCCGGATGTAGTGTTAAAAAATAGCGAATTGAGTTATATCTTATCAATACTTATTATTATTCACATGGCGCAATATATTATTGTTTGCCACTACAGAATGCGTAAACACCTTATATTTTTGTGGGTATTTCGATCAGAATATACAACGTTAATTTTCACGGATTAAATTACGTTATTTCTGAGTCCGCCATCTTGTAGTGTGCAGAGTTACGTTGCACTGTGCACCGTAAAACCACGAAAAGGCTTGGTTAAATGGCCTCCTGACAATAATCATGTTTATCAACATACACAACCTCTCTTATATCGCTTACTTTAGATGTTGTCCTAAAATCTATATGGAGAGTACATTAGACATCATTGAAATAGTAGGTAGTCTATCATTACCGTATGTGTATACATTATACAAATGGCTGACTGAAATACTGTCCCTTTGCAATATATTACGTGACTCGTCCTGGGTTTAAAAACCGATAATAACGATACATGGTATGTGTATAAAATGTCAAATCAGGATCCATGTTTATCCGGATATACACTTTATGTAATAAATCTTTTTATTTTTATTTTTTTACGATCAGTAACATATAGTGAACGTGTTGCTCCTTTGATGTAGAAAGGATATTAACACAATACAAGATCATTTATATGACATGTGATCTGTTTATCTAGTTTTTCGTGGTTTTACGGTGCACAGTGCAACGTAACTCTGCACACTACAAGATGGCGGACTCAGAAATAACGTAATTTAATCCGTGAAAATTAACGTTGTATATTCTGATCGAAATACCCACAAAAATATAAGGTGTTTACGCATTATGTAGTGGCAAACAATAATATATTGCGCCATGTGAACAATAATAAGTATTGATAAGATACAACTCAATTCGCTATTTTTTAACACTACATCCGGGTGATGAGAGAGCCGCTATATAAATAGACTGACTTCCGGAAGTTCACTTATTACCAGAACCCCGGACATCCGTTGACGCAGGGAGGCCGCGTACACACCCTCAGGAATGCAGAAAAGAAAGAACTCGCACTGTCCTTTTTTGAATATAGCGGGAGAATTTGTTTTTTTAAAATAGGTCTAGGGATTCTAAGCTCTTTCCCGTTGAGCTGGCATTCTATTTTACGGGCGTTATAATCGTTAACCATAGGCTGGATCTATCCACATACGACTCCAGCGTTTTTCCTTTCAACATTAGGAAATTTTTCCCGTAAACATGCACTCTATTGAAAAGGTCCAATAGTTTTAGATAACAATATAAGAAGTTAAAGTGATAGGTAGATTATTTCCAACAAAACTAAGAACAGACTGTTATTCTATTTGTATAGATACTAAAAAGTCTTCATTAATATAAAAGGGATATTTAAAACTGTTTTTCAGAAAAATTATGAGATCGTGAATGCGACACCAAGAGCATCACAACAAAGAGAAGCCATTCTGAGAAACGAAATTAGCTTTCACCCGGCTCTTGTAATTGGTGAGCTTATATCTATAGTGAATTCTGTTTGGGTCCTATTTTCGTATGAATATGTATTTCATACACATATACTTTTGTTATTGAACTCCATAGATAAAAGAGTTTGGACTGATATCTTTACTTCTAAACCACAAAAACGGTGGCGTCAACGGATATTGAGGAAAAACAACTACTTATCTATAGGTAAAACGACCTGTATTAAAAACGAGTTCTTCATGCATTAATAAGAAATTCTGTTGACAAGTTATACATACCCCCTTTTTTTCTTATTATTTAGAAATGCCCTATATCGAGACCATTAAGTTGATGATAAGGTGCCTCAAGAGGATTATGTAACTAAGAAAACTTAATCTCTTGTAAAATTAAGGTATGAAAAATAGCTATGTCCACGTATAAGAATGCATTTTAGACGCATCAATGTAGTGTAAAGAATGCTTCTAATATAGCAAAATTTGGATTTTTATAGTTCCGCGGTTTTTAAATTGTGTGATGATACTTTTGAATTGTGTTAATAACGAGTAGTAAAAATAAACTTGGGGTAGAAGTAAATGTATTAGGCTTTAAAATACACAGTACATGTAATGTTTCTTGACTGTTTTCATATGTATTTTTATGTATAGATTTTATGAAAATTCTTGGTCCTGAAGAAGGTGAAACCATTGAATTGAACACCGAAACGCTGCGTCGACTGTTTTCATTTTTAATATTAGATTGTAACCTTCATGGGAGGAAAATTACATATAGTATTTTATTAACTAGATAAAATGTTTTTAATAAAAATCCTCTTTTAACTGTGATTGTATCGAATAGTACGTCTTTTTGAAACTGCATGCTGTACTGTGTTATAGTTAGTAAAGTCTTTATTATAGTAACCCCAAATGATATAGTGATCTTTCTTAAAAATATCACCAACTGAATAGTAGGCCAAGTAGGAGCCTTGTCTTGCACATATGCTTTTTCTTTTCGGGAACGTTTGTTTTGTTGTGGCCACTGACCTCGGATCCACACCGACACACCAAGCTGGTAACCTCGGCATCATCCTGGACAGCACCACCAACTCATGAAGAGACTACAGATGATACAGAATTCTGCGGCCAGACTCATCCTTACCCTGCCGAAACGGACCCACATCACACCACAGCTTGGGAACCTCCACTGGCTCCCCATCCAGAAAAGATGCCAATTCAAGATATTGATACACGCCTACAAAGCCCTCCACAACCTAGGACCAGCAACACCAATCACTGCCTGAACTTCCACTAATCATCTAGAGACCTTCTTTCCACCACCCTCAACCTCGCACAGACACCGCGCATCAGCTGAAACCACAGTGGATGCCATTCCTTCTCCTACCTTGCCGCCAAGTCCTGCTACGTCCTCCCCCTTCATCTCCGGCCATCACCCTCGCTGGTAGAATTCAGGAAGAGACTCAAGACCTGGCTTTTTCTACTAAGCCCTGCTAAGTAGTGCCCGGATACCCTCACTGGTGATTAGCAGCCCTTCACAAATACTGATTTATTGACTGATTGATTGTAGAGTTAATTGTGAATGATGTAATTGACAGATTATTTTATTGGTGTTTTGCCAATACCATTTTATTAATGTTGTTTATCTTTTTCATATTGATAGCACAATTTATAATGCTGTCAGACCTGCTGTATTAAAAAAGTAAAGTAATACCAAATGTCTAAATCACCTTGCTGTGGCTCAGCGCCATCTTTCTATTACCATCCACTGCTTCGATGCATTGTTCATTTAGACCTCTGTATAGCATGAGATGCTCAACAAATGAATGAGAGAAGTAGAGCTATAATACATAGATAGGGGCATATTCTCAAGGAGCTATCGCCGAGTTATCGGCACTTCATCGCAGCCAAAGTCGCGATAAATCTACAGTCCCATTCACAAGCTGGTGCAAATAGCCTATATCACCAGTTTTCCGGCAATAGCTTCCTCAAAAAACATCGCCACAGATGACCCCAGCAACTATTGCTAATGAGATGCAGAGTAGGCATTCCCGCGCCAAAAGCCGCGACAACACCACTCTGCAACATTCTCAACGACCAGCCACATCGGCGATAAGATCTCAAAACATGCGATAAGGCGCAATAGCGCCATGAAACTAACACTTACTCCGACCTGCGTGCACAGTCGGATGACAGCCTGCACCATGAAAGAGAGCCCAGCCCAGAGTGACACCTGAAGAACAAAGATGCCATGGAGCCACTGAACATGCGTGCCGGACACCCAAGAGGGCCACAACACCCACCACCACCACCCCCAGGACCACCCCCCCCCGCGCCCCACCCCGGGCACCCTCCACCTCCCCCATGCACATCAACGGCACGAAAACATGAACAAAAGCACCCGCCTGATGTCGCACAATTGCAACAATCAACATACATGTGAGCACTTAAATCCTGATTCATACTGTTAGACCTGGTACCTTGGCGTGAGTCTCCCTTCCACTTTTTGTTGCTGTGTCTCATGTGTTTTGCCGGTGTTAGCTGCTCAGAGCACTATGCCACTGCCAACCAGTGCCACAGTGCAAGTGCTCCCTATTTAAAATGTATATGTTGGTTGGATTCCATGATTGGCTTATTTGGTTTACTGTCAGACCCCAGTAACGTGCACCAGGAGTGCCAGGGCTTGTAAATACAAATGCTGCTGGTGGGCTTGCGCAAACAAAACAGTTGATGGACAGAATGCAGAACAATGTCACACATTCACCCCAGTACAGAGATCTGGGCCTAAATCCATCGTTTTTTTGCTCACCATGCCATTCCAGTTTGAACCCAGCCATATGCGAATCAGTCTTGACCCTGTGCCTCATGGGAACAGTCCAGCCCGAACTGCCAAGCCAGGTCCTCCCTGGACTGGATCCAAGCATCCTAGGACCGGTTTCGGGGCTTCACCCCTCTTCAGCCAGGATAGCTTGATTCCAGCGGCATGGAGAGCACGGGACTCACGTCTGAGCATACCCGTCCCACTCGGGGTGACAAATGCAAACAAAACAGTTGATGGACAGAATGCAGAACAATGTCATACATTCACCCCAGTACAGAGATCTGGGCCTAAATCCATCGTTTTTTTGCTCACCATGCCTTTCCAGTTTGAACCCAGCCATATGCAAATCAGTCTTGACCCTGCGCCTCATGGGAACAGTCCAGCCCGAACTGCCAAGCCAGGTCCTCCCTGGACTGGATCCAAGCATCCTAGGACCGGTTTCGGGGTTTCACCCCTCTTCAGCCAGGATAGCTTGATTCCAGCGGCATGGAGAGCACGGGACTCACGTCTGAGCATACCCGTCCCACTCGGGGTGACAAATGCAAACAAAACAGTTCATATTAGTCACCCCTATGGTAGGCACAAGGGCAGGGTGCATTGTAAGCATGAGGTAGGACAAGCCCTGATGTGTGTGGCATGTCCTAATAGTGAATTACAGCCATATTCGTTTTTCACTATTATAAGGTTACCTGTTTTCCATAGGCCAGAATGGGCTGTTAGAATTGTTACATCCTATGATCCTAACAGACCCAGGGAACATGGTAGAAATTCGAGTTTAGTATGCCTGAACTCAGAATAATAAAATACATCTTTTAGTAAAGTTTATTTTAATATTCTGTGTTTGCAAATACCACTTTTTGAAAGTTGGTATTTGCTTGCCTGACCATTTCAGCCTGCCTCTGCTATGATGTGTATCTGCCTGTCTGGTTGTGTGAGTGACAGGGCTGGGGAAACCCAGAGGGGCAGGGCTAGGTAGCCTGGTGGTGAATAGGAAGATTGGCAGTCAGATGGGTGGGAGGAGTACACCTGGGCTCTGAATAGGGTTGTGCGCTGCTGCCACAATGCTGGCTCCACCTCCTGCGGAGCGGCTGATGTCTCTGCCCTGCACCCTGAATAGAAAGGCAGAGTCATGTCAACAGAGTGCTCAAGAACTGGTTTGGACTGGGCAAAGGCCCCTCTATCCCAGAGGATCAAAGGAATTAGGGGTATAAGTATTGGGACCCAGCTCCCAAGAAATTAGATCCTGCTGAAACAAGAAGAACCTCTACCAGAGGAGAAGGAACTGGGAAAGCTGTAGGAGGGGTACTGTCCCTTACCTGGGGGATTGGCCTGCAGTGGTTGCCTTGCTTCTGAAGGAGAGGAGGAAGACTACTAAAGACTTTGCTTCAACTTGTGCTTTAAAAAGATCTCCAAGGGCTTGAACTGAGCTTGCCCCCTGAACGAAGTCCCAGGACCAGTGGATTTCACCCCCAGCTCCCCAGAGTCTTTTGGAAGTGCCTGCTGCTGTTGTTGGGCCTTCTGAGGGACTGCGTGTCGCAAGGAGCTGGAAGCGTGACGCAAGGAAGAGAAGCGTGCCGCCGTCGGAGCTGTTGCCGTCGCATCTCGCAGAGAGTGTCGCCGCTGCAGCATCACATCGAGCGGAAGCGTCTCGCATCATTCCGGAAGTGTCTCGCAACGCCGAAGAAGCGTGTCGCCATCGCAGCCATCGTAGCTGTCGCATTGCACCGCATCGGGAGAAGAGTCTCGCATCGAGGAGGAAGCGTGTCGCCATCGCAGCCATCGTAGTTGTCGCATTGCACCGCATCCAGAAAAGCGCCTCGCATCCACGGAGAAGCGTGCCGCCGTCGGAGCCGCTGTCGTCGCATCTCGCAGAAGGGGTGTCACCACTGCAGCATCACATCGAGCGGAAGCGTCTTGCAACGTCGGAGAAGAATGCCGCTGACAAGGCCGCTGTTGTCGCATCTCGTCAAGGGTGACGCCGCTGTAGCTGACGCATCGAGTCGAGTCTTCTCGCAACATCGGAGAAGCGTAACGCATCTGGAAGATCCCGTCTTAATTTCTTTTGCACCAAGAACTTCAACGCATCTGCATTGCTGCAACACTTTCGTTGCCCTGCGTGTCGCATCTAAGGTACATTGACTTAAAGTGTCGCATTTAAGAACTTAAGAGAAACTAAGCAATCTTCTACCAACTAAGCAACCGTATTGTGTATTTTTAATCGTTTAATGGTCTTGTGATAATCCTATATAAAGAATCCTTATTTTTAATATAAATACCTGTGTGGTGTCCATTTGTAGTGTTGTCACTTGGTTACTGTATGTGTTCACAAATGCTTAACCTATAACGCTCTGAGATAAGCCTTGTCTGCTCGCGCCAAGCTACCTAGAGGGTGAGCAGGGGTTGTTTTAGTAGTGTAACCCCTTACCCTGACTAGAGGAAAGGTTCCCTGCTTGTCACAAGTACTTACCTGTGCCAACCAGAGAACCCGGATTCTAACACATACATTCACCATTGAAAGACCAAACAAAATGTCACATCCAAAATTGTCACTAAACAACTATTTTGAAGAGTCATGGCGGTGCATCCCTGGACAATCTGTGACTCACAGTCTGCACGACAATATCCAAGATAAGAAGGTGTGTCAGGCACTCATCAAAGGACAGGGAGAGAGAGAGAAAGAGAGAGAGAGAGAATGAAAGAGAGAGGAAGAAAGAGACTGAACAAGGAGCGCAAGGACAATGGGGCATTTGGCACATGCAAACATGCCAACAGCTGCATGTGTCTCGAAACTGTGCACCCCAAATCACAGGCCTGGCATCAAAGTCAGTGCGAAGTCCACATCACATTCAAGACATGCAAGCAGTAGTCAGACTGATCTCAGGAATGAAAGCCCCTTTGTCTCGACACACAAGGCTGAAGGCCAACCGAATCCCCGACCTTGGTCCTGAATGCAGCTGGCACACCCTGCATGAGATACCATGCCAGCATCCGACGACTCCCACACCACGAACTGCGCCAATGAAACACCGTGCCCACACCCCACACACACTTGTCCCTCAATGACCCACACCTACAAGGGATGCCCTTGACACATGAGTTAAAACTACCCATATGTCCAGACTTCGCACACACATATGACTCATTGCCCAGAGCTGTGGCATATCGTCCACCGAACTTCCGCCGGTCTAAGGAGTGCCGGTGCCACAAGCCCAACAAACGCAATGGCAGGCAATCCCGGGCACATGCACAACCCCTGTCACGTGGAACTGTACCGTGCACGAATACTGCATCTGTTGGGAGCTCTGCCAATGGCAGTGTTGCGAATCAGTTTCCGTCTGAGTTTCCATCTTGCCTATGTCACCTGCGTCCAGCCCTAGTTCCACTGACGATCATGCACATTCCAGTGGCCCATGGAGGTCTGCCTATCCAACGCAACTGTAGCTGAATTGGATTATGACCTGACAGTGCGCCCCATGGTGGCCCACAAACAGGAGTGTCACCGGGATAGCCGTGCATGGGATGCACTGATCTTTGGCGTATGTGCTGGCAGTTGTGCATGGGAGATTGCACAACTCCTCGTGTGCAGTGACCACATCGAGGCGCTTCCCTATTGGGCTGTTTTGCGGATTGGGAAAACGGCGTGGACTGAGCACATCTGCCCAGACCAGTTTATGGATTGGCTCACCCTGGTGTTCCTTGAACCCGACAACGACGTACTATTGGAACACATTGCACATGATGCTGCGCTGGCATCCATGGACAAGTAACTACGTTCCTGCAGCCACATCGGATTGTCACCCACAGCACATGTCCCAAAACCTTGTTGCATCGTGCGGAATGCTCAAATATCCCACCACAACAGAGGACATGTCTGCCTTCATCTGGACTCTGAATGCATGTGCTAGAAGTACACGTGTGTACACACACCTGTGCAAGGTAATGTAGTTCCATGGTCTGAGCAGCACAGCGTCATTTGGCAACTTCACCAATTCGGACACACTGCTGGGGGGTGAGTACACACATGGCAATGTAGCACGACATGTGAACTTGTCGGACCCTTTCACCTGATCACTGTCAGCAGAGCAGACAGTCGGCGCAGTCCAGTGGCAGAGCACTATGTAGACCCATGGGCTGTAAGTCGTGCCCCCTCACACAGGGCAATGGGCAGCTACCAAACAACACAAGACTCTTCCAACATGGCAAGGTAAGCTGAGACCGTTACCATCCGTAATGATTGGTGTTCAGCTCTGCTTCCCCATTTCCTGCACCTCAAAAGGTTCCCATGCTGCGTGCAGGTGTCTTAAGCATGTTCCTGCCTATTGTGGCCATTGCCTTGTCCATACTGACCGGCACATGCCAATAAAGTCTACGCAACTTCACTAGTGTCTAACTGTGATGAGTGTTGATTAGATTGACCACTCGTGTACCACAATGAGCATAGTCCCTACACAGGGAGTGTCTGACTGACGCATGTACAATGGGGGTGGGTCCCTTTTGACAGCTCCACCTCTGTGAGACAGACATTGTTTTGGGAGAGTTGCTGGCAGACCTGTGCACTTACGTGTCTTCAGCAATGTGAGTATGGTGTCCAACCTCTGACCATGTGGAGCAATGTCATAAATCATAACAGAGTGGGTCCACACAGATGTGTGTGAGTAGGTATGCGATGTGAAGTTCTGTTGCAACATGTGATGTGGAGCACTACTCCTGGACTGCTACCGATTTGGTCATTCCTACACACAGCCCTATTCAATACATGAACGTGTGCCTACGTTGGGAGGTTGTGAGATTGCTGTTAATGTGCAAGGGGGACACAGCTAGTACTCACCTCCACAGTCATCCAATTGTCCATGTGTCTCAGGGATAAACATGCGCATTGATGTCATTCACCAGGGTGTACCTTCTTGTGCAATCATTGTCCCTACACCCAGAAATACTTTCATACATGAGTGAACATAGTCACGACACATCTGTGTGATTTCAAATGTTTTATTCACATTCAGGTGAATGACGGAGCTGGAGCTATACATGGTCATCCAAGCCCACACAACATGGAAGCCCAGTGGTGGGCCAACCAGAGTCCTTTGGAGATTGAAAAGTGATTGGGAAGTGGGAGAGTGCAGTCTGCAGCAGGATTGCTGTGTAATGTCAAGCAGTGAAGATGTGGCAGTCCATGTCTGGGTCCGGGTGGATATCGCAGAGTATTCTGGGGGAAAGTGGGAGGTGTTGTCCCAGGGCATGATGCATAGGGCTGAACCAGGCAGGAACAGGCCCTCTGGCGGTGATGGATGCTACTACCTCCTTCCTCACACAGTAATTACCATCCACATCTTACTCCTCTGATACTTCTTCTGTGTCCGGTGGTGTAATGGCTGCATCACTGGTTGCCACTGACACATCAGGGTGCGAAGGTGATGGGGCTGCATCACTGGGTGCCACTGACACATTAGGGGTCGGAGATGTGTGTGTTGAAGTTCCCACTGCAGTTAACAGGGGGGACTGGCTCAGTGGCAGCGATGGCAAGTTGATGAACTGCAGGGCATGGAAGATCCCAGCTACATCTCGCTGGTGTTCAGGCATGGCAGCCATGCTTCCAGCCTTCTTCTGCTCCATGGTCTCCATTGTCCTTTACATCTGTGCCAACTCTGTGCTGTCATCGCTGGTGCCTGTCTGACTGGACAGTTCCTGTATCCGAGTAATGGCCCCAGCAAGGTCAGCCAAGGATTATCGGTGAGCATGGTGCGGACAGGGGTTGTCTGTAAGGTACTGTACATGGTCCCTGATGGGACTCAGACACCCACGTATGGCCTTGAGTTTGTCTGCCACAAGCTCGAAACCCACCTGCAGCTGACCCGCCAACTCCACCTGGCAACTTAGCACACGGCATTGAAATTCCATGTATTGTTCGTTGGGGTCCTGGGAGACAGCTGTGGTTGTGTGTGTTTCCTGCTGTGTGGTCTGTGCAGGTGGTGGGGTCACCTCATGGCAGCTGGCCTGCCCTGCTCCTGGGGATGGGGTGCGGAGGCTGTCCATTAGCCGTAGGAGGGTGTCTTGACATATGTGCAGGTTGTCCTCTTCATCATCACTGATGAGATGTATGGTCTACTCTGCAGGAGGTGTTGATTGTCCCTCTGCAATGTTAAGGAGAGATGCAGGTTAACAGAGTTTCCCCTGTATGTTGACGCTTAGCAGATGTTTATATACAGACTGCATGACAGTGCACATTATGACTGTTTTGGTGGAGCTGGCTATTTGATGGCAGACAGTGGGATTTTCGACTACATGACGGATGTGTGGTAGTACCCGTACATTGTCATCACACAATGTGAGTCAATACCAGATGTGAGTGGCCAGTTACCACACACAAGCAGAACCTGTTGTGTCCTCTGTCCTGTGGTGTAGGTGTTGCAACTTAAACCACATTGCCGTCATTGCTGATGTTCTGTGGGTGATGTGTGTGTACTGCATTGTGGGTGAGTTGCCCCTGCAGCTCTGATTTTGTTAACCCTTGTCCCTTTGAGGCGGTGTTCCTTTGGATTGTGTGCTTTTCGGGGGCTGAGATGTTTGAGAATTGGGTCATATGTGCTCTTGGACAGATTTTTTGGCCTTGTGCATGGTTCGTCTGCTGCGTGTTTTGGACGGCATGGGTTGTGGGTGCACGTGGACATGTCAGAGTGTGACCTGCTTCTTTACGGATGTGATCCGCACTGAGCCACCTCCATGTCGAATCGTGCACCATGTCATGTATATTGACTGCTGCCATGCTATTGGGCATGCAGTGTCACTTGCATAGTCAGTGTGGCTCACACAGCCACTGCTTTTCTGTATTCATCACATGTGCATGGCTCAGTTGTGTCGTTGGTGATTTGGAGTGGGCCCATATGTGCACATAGTGGACGGGGCCTACTTGGTGTTCCTATGTGTGCTGCAGTGTGCCAAGGGTATCAGGGACATGTTCCACAGTCATTGTGGGTGTGCAGTGTGCTACACATGATTGTGCATATGTGCCATTGTGCCCATCTTCCTCTTCCACCAGTCCCTGGTGGTTACTCACCCTGTTGCTGTTGGGTCAGGTCATTTCGAGCTGTGTCCAGGCCCCAAACTCCTGCCACCGTCTCCCCAGTGATGACTGTGGCCACCATCTGCTCCAGCTCATCCAGCTCCTCCTGTGGCACAGGAGGCCCACTTCCTTTCGCCCTTGCTGCCTTCCTGTTGGCGGTGAGCCTCTCCTTGGTTTGGCTGTGCACTTCATGCCAGCGCCTCTTGACCTCCTCCATTGACCTCTTCGACACTCCGACTGCATTGACGTTGGTGACGATGGACTGCAATATTTCCATTTGTGTTGCCAGTGCCGCAGTGGAGGTGTCGAACAGTTTTTGATGGTGTTCTATCACCTCCGTGATGATGATCCGGTCTTCCTGTGCACTGAACCCAGTCTTCCTCTTCTCCTTGCCCTTCCCCGCACACAGGGTTCCTGGCTGGTCCTCCGTGGGGCTTGTGGGGTTCGGGTTGGCCTCTGCACTCCGTCCGGGTGCATCCATGGTGCTACGCAGTTTGAATAGGTTTTGGTGGTGTTCTTTTTTTTGCTTTTATAGTGCATTTTCCTGCATGATGTGTGGGAATTGGAGGCCTGTCACTGGTTTTCGCTGATTTTGGTATCGCGCTTTGTGGCATCGCAACTTTTTGGGTGTTCGTATATCGCATTTTTTGTTTGTCGCGTTGGTTTTTACGCGGTCATTTCGCGCGTTATCATGCTGCTATCGCCAGGTTGGGAATTTGACGTTAAGACGGTGTTATTTTCTCGCGATGGACTGCGATGTGCAAAGTTGCGTTAAGCTAAATTTGGGATGGTTATCACATGTTCTTGAGAATATCCCCCAAAGTTGCTTGTACTAATGCTGCTCCCACTTCTACTTTCTCTTTTCTTTACACTGTGCATGCTCAGTGCATTCGTGCACTTGATGACTCCACTGGCTCTGTTAAATATTGGATAAGGTCACAAAACAAGTTTGAGGGAGAAGTTAGCAGACACTGCGATGCTGGGTGCCTGAGACCAACTCTCATAGGTTTTGGTGTAGATGTTCTGAGTTTACTGCTTAGTAACAAAAGTGGGTTTAGAATAGTACAGATACAGCTTATCTTCAGTGCTCACTAGGTTTCAAAATTGCACTGATAGAATACAGCGTTTGCCTTGACCAGACCTAGGTGAGGCCACCAGGCTCTTTAGAAGTCTTGGATCTAGAAACACTGCCTGAATCAAGAAGCAAGAAAAGGGGACAATGTGTTCATCTATGTACCAGAGTGTCAATGTTGAACTGAGCATGACTACCAAAGTGGAAGCATCGAACTCCTCAACCTGCTCCTGGGATCAGCAGCGCCTGCTGCTTTGTTCGCCTGCCTGCTGAGAAACTTTGAGTGCCTAAAAGGCACTTACAGCACTTAGGGATAACCAGAATGACAGCTCCTACCCTTGTCTTACCCTATGGTTCTCCTAGTACTTCATTGATTGTGATTGCCTTGATCTTAGGGGCCATGAAAGAAGCAGTCGCAAGACACAGTACACAATGTCTATGGTTCTTACGGGTTCTGACTCAGGCCTTACCCCAGCCTCACAGCAGCAAAAAAGTGGCTGTTGACTGAGGGAGAGTGAGATAAGGGTTCAATCCTGTAATGCTGTGATAGGCCAAAGGCTTCATGACTCTGCTCCTCCACTCCTGGTAATTTGTTGAACTGATGTCCGAGTTGGAAGTTTGTGCGATCTGACTGTTGTGGAAGCTCATGGAGAACAGCTGTGATGAAGACTGCAGTTGACACTCCTGAAAGCTTGAGTAGATATTTGTTGTTAGCACTATTAATCAGACATCTAATAGCTGAACAGTGAAGATGTTTATTTAAGTACAGAAGAAGTCCTTGGCATGACTTGCCTGTCTGGCATCACTTTTCGCATTACCCAGCAGCCACCTACCGAATCTCCAGATCCCCAACATTCCAGTAGTCAGAAGACAATAGTCTGTAATGAAACCTTATAAGGACAATTGACTGAAAGTAGGAGAACAGGGTAATAAGAGAGGAAAGGAAACAAAAATAAACAAGCATTGGCAAAGCCAATAGGTCTTGCTTTTGCGAGATATTTTTTTTTCTGTTCTAGAAAAGCCAATATGTCATGTCAATCTGAGAGTTATCGGCGCTGTAAATGACAATGTTTTTTAGCCATGTGTTATGGAATGGAGTGGATGTAAGTGGTGTGGTGTGAAATTATGTGGGTTGGATTGGAATTGTTTGTTGTGGAATTTTGTGGTTTGGAGTGGGGCTGTGTAGTGGAATTATGTGGCATGGTGTTCTGTGGAATATTATGTGGATAGTATTTATATGGTACTGAGTGTACTAGAATTATGTAGAGTGGAATTGTGTGTCATGTAGTTAATTATGTGGAATAGTATTGTGTGTTGTGGAGTGGCATGTAGTGGAGTTGAATTATGTGGTGTGCTGTTACATTTTATGGCATGATGTGGAACTCTGGTGTTGATTGGAGGTATGTTGTGGAATTGTGTTGTGGAGTTTAATTATGTGGTTTGGTGTGGAATTATATGGTGTGGAATGGAAAAGTGTGGAGTTGAATTGTGTCATAGAACTGTGAGACATTGTGCTAAATTATGCTGATTGGAATTATGTGGCATGGTGTGGAGTGCATTTATGTGGATTGCTGGTATTTGGCTTAGAGAGGATTTATGTGGGGTGTATTTATGTGGTATTGAGTAGAGTGTAACTATGTGGATTGTAATTAGGTGGTGCTGATTGGTATGATGTGGAGTGTATTTGTGATGTGTTGCGTAGAATTGTGTGGCATTGAATTGTGTGGTGTTGTGTGGAATTATGTGGCATGCTTTGGAGTGGTATTATGTGGCATGGTGTTGAGTAGTATTATGTGGTGTGGAATTATGTGGCATGTAGTGGAATGATGTGGAGTGAAAGTGTGTGTAGTTGAATTGTGTGGCATGTTATGCAATGTTTAAATGTGTTCTGTGGAGTGGATTTATGCGGCGTGGATTTGTGTGTTGTGGCGATATAAAGTCTTCTTCAGACATGTGAAGACATGAATCTGACACAGTGGGTCTTAGAGCCACGCATAGGGGTGGGCACGTATTGGACCTAATTTTTGCAAATAAGGACCTGATAGAGATGGGGACAGTCTTGCCAGTAGGCTGGTCCGACCACCATTGAGTCCAATTCGGGATTGTCAGCCCGAGATTGAAAATAGTTAACCCTAAGGAAAATAAGAATCTCAAAGGTAGGGATTGGAGAGGATTTGTAGGAAAGCTCGACGCCAGAGTTTTTTGTGAATAGGACTTTTTATGCAGGCAAACAGGTGGACGAAAATTACTTGAACTTTTGTAATCAAATAAGTACGAGGCTTGACCAGTTAGCACCCTTAAAGGACATCAAAAAAAGTGGTAGACCTTCTGCTCCCTGGTATAATGATAACTTGAGACTTTTGAAAAAGAAATGTAAACAGGCAGAGCGGAAATGGAGAAGAGCACACAGAGACGACGACAAAAATGCTAGGAGAGAAACAATAACTAGTTATGAAAAAGAAATAACTATGGCAAAAGCTAAGTATTTTGATGACTCTATTCTGAAATCTAATAGCGTTAGGAGTATTTTTAAAATAGTGAATGATATCTCTAACCCTGCTTGCACAAAAAAGGATATTCCCCCCACACAAGATCTCTGTGATGGTTTGGCCACCTTTTTTGAGGAAAAAATTAGCAAAATCATTAAGGGGCTACAAGAGGGATGTATGCCCACAAAAGATGATCAAAATGGAAAGTCTCAGGGGTATCTAGCCATTCAGAAACAAGAGCAGGAAATGGCAGAGACCTCTGGTAGCCTCGATCATTTTGATATACCATCAGAGGAAGACTTTACCAAATTAGCCCTTAGAGTTTCCTCAGGCTCTCCGTTGGATACGCTACCTCACAAAATATGGAAAGCCTTAGGAACAGAGCTCTTTTCGGTGCTCAGGTTGATCTGCAAGTAATAGTGAGAGTGGAATAGTGCCAACATGCTGGAAAAAAGCAATAATTAAACCTCTTTTGAAAAAAGCTATGCTAGATCCAGCATGTCCAAAGAACTATAGGCCCATCTCCTTGCTGCCCTATCCTGTGAAGATCACAGAGCGACTGGTCAGTAGAACACTCTCCCGGTTTCTTAAAGACAACGGAAAACTGGAGGATGTGCAATTTGGCTTTCGCCCAGGACATGGGACAGAGACTGCCTTAGTGACCGTATTGGACGATCTTCGAATGTGGGCGGACAGGGGACAATCAGCAATTCTAATTTTGCTGGACCTGTCCGCCGCATTTGATACAGTCAATCATGAGTTACTACTGGCCAGGCTCGCAGGAGCAGGAGTAGGAGGGCTGGCACTGAAGTGGCTTCAATCAATTTTGATAGACAACAGGCGGTTGCTCTTCACCCGTACCGCACTATGGTTACGAAATAACTATTTACAATTTAATTGGGAAAAAAACGAGATCCTGTGTTGCTCAGTTGGGAAGGTTCCCCTCCCACTACCTCCTGGGTCCTGGCCACGCCAAGGCAGTACGCAATTTAGGAGTCAGCTTTGATTGTAATCTGAGTCTAGAGTCTCAAGTAAATAAAACAGCTGGTAGCTGTTTCGCTCTGATTAGCGTGCTCCGAAGGATCCTCCCACTGATCCCCACACAGACCAGATCATTGGTAGTAGGGAGTATCATTCTGAGTCGACTGGATTACTGCAACGCATTGTTGCTGGAGTCTCCTATACATCTGATAGGGAAACTCCAGAGAATCCAGTTGATGGCGGCCAAGCTAACTCTAATTGCACTATGTCAATCATCGGCATCTCAGGCTCTCTCTGAGCTTCATTGGCTCCCAGTTATGCAGAGGGTACAGTTCAAGTCGCTATGCATAGTTTTTAAGGCTCTGCATGGCCTTGGGCCCAAGCCATTACAGAACAGATTTGAATGGTATGTCCCCTCGCGTAACCTTCGTTCCTCCTCAGCTAAACTGGTGAGAGTGCCTAGGTTTAGAAGAGTCAGATCAGGAGGAAGGGCCTTCAGCATTGCAGCAGCTTCGGCTTGGAACAAACTCCCAGCCGAACTCAGGCAAATGGAACACCTGCTGCCATTTAGAAAGAAGTTGAAGACTTGGCTCTTTCCTAGGGCATACATTTTTGGTCGTGGTTTTTTAGCTCTACTGATACCGTGCCCTCCAATATACTCAAAGCTTAGCTGGTCTCACGTGTTCAAGCGCCAGGATACCCGTAGGGTCACAGTGCGCTCTACAAATGCTGATTACATTACATTATGGGACACCTTCAGCCAGTTCTGATGCTTTACCCAACTGAGATTTGCATTCTGGACCTTACAGGCCCATACTTATAATAGGGAGGAAGAAAGCCTGCCGGTCGGTGGGTGTGGGAGATGGGTTAGTGAGGGACGCCATAGTGATACCGCAGGGCGGAGTAGCGGGGGGTGCTAAGGCGGACGGTAGGGCAAGAAGGTGTCAGTAGCGGGAGTACAGACTGACAAGATGGACGGGATGGATGACAAAGGGGAAAAAGGCGATGACAAACATTAAAGAAAATTGCCTTATATGAGACTGGCCATGCCACTGGGGTCGCATTTGTCGGATTAGACTAAGAATAGAATATGGAAACACAAATATGTGGACCAGTTTAAGCTATTACACAGGGAGATACAAGTGAAGGAGGGCTCTAAAGAAGAAGAATGAGAACTTACGAGATGGCCTAGGGTCCCTGTGAATATGGAGAACTGGACATCAGCCTTTCTCATTTATGCTAGTATTTATTACGAGAAGCATCTGGACAGGGCCATAGCACTTCTGAAATATATGGATATCATTAGGAAGGCCCAGATACATTTTGGGGGTTTTGCCTGGCTGAGTTACAACGAAGAATTCTGGGCAAGGATTAGCGTGAACCCAGATAAGCCTTGGGGGAAGTGGATCAAGAACTGTGGATGCAGTGCATGTCATCCACACAATTATCAGCATCCACCCACACAGCCAGTGGTTTGCCAGTCACTTACTGGTCCTTGCCGCTGCGTCCCGCCCACGGTGGGGCGGGAGATAGTAATCCCAGTTCAGGGGGGGGCAGGAACACCTTCCAAACATGGAAGTAGCAATACCGGAACGTGTTGGAGTTACAACAGGGGCTATTGCTTTCGTTACCCTGTAGGAAGGTGGAATCTGACTAATGGTTGCCCCCAACTTTTTGTCTGGTATTTGAGTGGTTTTTGACTAGTCTGGCTGGGATCCTGCTATCCAGGACCCCAGCCTATCTGCATTCGCCTTAAAACTGATGTGAGTACCCTAGGTACAAACCCAATTGGATGCTGAGGATGCCCTGACAGTCCCTTGTAGATGGTACCCTAGGTACCCAGGGCATGGGTCCCTCAGTAGGCCTACCAGGGCTGCAGCACTTATTGTGCCACCCTGGGACAGCCATACAAACTGACACCACCAGACCACTACTGTAGTCTGGGTAAGGTGGTGCTAGCACCTCTTACAGGGATATAGGTACCCTATATCCCACCCCATTACAACACATGTACTCTCATAGGTCACCCCTATAGCAGGACTTGCTAATCCTACAGGGCAGGGTGCTGAGATATGTGTGAGGGGGGACCCCTACCTGAGTAGGGCCTCTCTGCAACCCTCGTAAAATCATTGCTGGGTTGTTTGTAGTGTAGCCATACCATATACTCTTAACCGCATTATAAGTCTATCGCGATAGCGTGATAACTTGAGAATGGCTACACAGAACCATATCGTGTTTGGTGTCAAACATGTAGGAATCCTACCCCCAGTCCAGCCATGGGCATGAGGGCACGATTCCCCCCTGCTAGAGGGGCGATATGGGAAAAGCGGCAGAATTCGTACGCCAATTTAAAAGTGCACAAGTAGTACAAAATGGCTACTACCCGCCACCCACACGACGCTGGCTGGCTGTTGCTGGGGAAAACCCCAGCCTCGCCAGCTGGACAATAGGGATCCTGTGGCAGGGAGGTGCTAGCATCTCCCCAGACAGGATATGTGGATTGGAACAGGGTGGGTGCACCAAATGTCCTTTCAGAGTTGCACGTAGGCAGCTGCAGTGCCTTCATTCTGCATACACCGCTTGGAACCGGTTCAGAGGCATCCTGCCCCTCGCCCAGGCGGGAAACACACAAAGGGGAGAGGGTGTAGCCACCCTTTCCCGCCTCACCACTCATTGGTGGACACTACTCTGGACACTCCCCTAATCTTGGGGATAAAGGTGAATAACGTGGCCCCAGAGCCTCAGATTAATCTTGGAATTTACAGACTTGACCTTTGATGAGCTGCTGCCCAGCTGACGGAAGAAATCTCCCTTGGGATAAAGGAGTTATCCCCCTGCTTGGCAGGCACCTGAAACACTGAAAGTGACCCGGTTGGAACTTTGCTGCTCTCACGAACTTCGTCGACTTCCAGCACCCTTGGTGGGTTTCCTAAGCATCCCAGAGGCCAGTGAGTGTGCACAGCAAACCTGTGTACCGTGGACCGCGTGGGTGCCGAGATTCTCAATACCCCAGGACACCGGCCACCTCTTGCGTAGCACACGACCCTGACCAGTGGGGAAGTTGTGCTTTGGCCCATTATTGAGCCAACCACCAAGCAGCATCCGTGCCAAAGATCAGCACCCTAGCCCCCTCTGGTGGCCGTGGGCTCCCTTTTACGCACTCCAATTTGCTGCCTTCCACGGTCCCTTGTCTCTCGACTTGTGGGCCCGAGCGGAGAACAATCTCGACAACTAAGAGTTCCCCTGGTTGCTCCAGGCCTGCTCTACAGTCTCTCCAAAGGAGACCTCTCACAGACCTCTTGGGTCTGCACCAGTAGCTGATTTGTTCATCTTGCGTGGGTTGCGGTTGCCAAGGCTTAGTGGATCCAATCCGGACACTAACACCGCAGCGACCCTTATCTGACGTGGGACAGTTGCCCTCCCAAAGCTGGCCTTCCTTGAAGCCTCCCGGAGCCCGTGGCTGCAGATCCAAGCTACCCCTCTTTCCACTTGAAGCACCCGACATTGAAGGGCTCTTTGCTTTGAGCTCCCTGGTCACTGTGCCGTGACCCAGACTCTGTCCCCTCTGCTTTCAGGTTCTTCTCTACAAGTTCTACAACTTCAATCTTCACGGCATCATCAATGCTTTTGGCTAGCAGCACTTTTGAACATTTCTCCATTGAAAATCAGCCCGCGACCCGACATCGAAAACGACCTATGCACCCGGCTTCCCTGGGGCAGGTAACAGTGGTACCTCGGTACTCTCGTGGTAGTGGGCTCTTCAAAAGCTTAACTCTAAAGTTTTAACTTTGTACTCCTGCTAGAAGTGACTTTAATCTGTTTAAATCAAACCGCGACATTCTCCATAGGCTTTAATAGAGATCCCGATAGCAGCTATTTCCACTGCACGCGCCTCCCGTGGGTCCCCTTCCTCATAACCTGGGGTGGATTCTTAAGGGGCCAGCGATCCTAAATGCCCTAGGCATTGTCTGTATAATTGTCGTGGTTCTTATACCACTTTTTAAATATATGGTTTGGTCCCCCCTGGGGCCCTATGATTTCAGTGCTATTTTATTGTATCTATCAATGCTTGTTTGAATTGTAACTTTGCCTCAGCCTCATAAAGAGACTTGTGGGATTCTGTTTAGAATAAATACATATATTTTATATATATACCTGTGTGGGCTACTCTTTCATTTGGATATTCAACAGGTTATCTATGGTAAAACAATAAGCTTAACACTCCTTCAAGACTTAGCCTGAAGGCTGCTCTCCACAGCTACCACTAGGATAGCTTTCTTTAAAGGTTGTCTTAAACCTATCATCAATAAGAGTCGAATTGGACTGGTGCAAGGTGTTCCCTATAATTAGGAGACAGCATATGCCAGGCCAACTTCTCACATACCCCTGTAAGTTCAAGCATGAGTGCTCCAAGTGTGGAGGCCGACATGCACTTACACAATGCTTTACATTGGCCACGCCCTCAGAACAATGCCGAGCCACGAAGGGGAGGGGACAAGCTGGGCAGAAGGGTGCCTACACCAGTTAAGATTGAGGCGATGGGGCCTTGGCTCTCGCGATACCCTGGCAGGGAGGCGGCATTGAAGATTCAGGGGGGTTTCACGGACGGTTTCGGGTGGGATATCAGGGCCCTACGGAGAGGAGATGGGTGGACAACTTGAAATCAGCCAAAGAATTGCCGGAGGTGGTGGCTGCCAAGCTGAAGAAAGAGGTAGACAAAGGCAGGGTAGCGGGCCAGTTTGTCGACTGGCCCGTGGACGACTTGATCATCTCCCCACTGGGAGTGGTGCCTAAAAAGGAGCAGGGTGAGTTTTGCATGATACATCACCTCTTGTGGCCAGAAGGGCAGTCTGTGAATGATTTTATCACCGAAGCAGACTCAAGAGTGCTCTATGCCTCCGTGGATGATGCGGTCCGCCTAGTGCGGGTGTGTGGGCCGGGGGCAGAGCTGGCGAAGTGCGACGTGAAATCGACCTTCCGCCTACTGCCTATACACCCTGCAGTTTTCTCCCTACTGGGGATGCAATTTGCAGGTGCCAGCTACGTGGACAAAGTGCTGCCCATGGGGTGTGCGATTTCCTGCGCGCTGTTCGAGATGTTGAGCACATCCTACAATGGGCTTTTACACAGATCAGTGGGCATCGGGAGGTCTCTCACTACCTGGATGACTTTCTCTTTCTGGGAAGGGCACATTCGGGGAACTGTGGCAGGGCACTGTCACGGTTCCAGGAGATGGCACATCGCTTTGGAGTCCCTCTGGCGCCTGAGAAAACAGCTGGGCCCAGCTGTAGGTTGACATTCTTGGGAATTAAACTGGACTTGGTTCAGTGGATAGCCCGGCTCCCTGACGCGAAGGTGGCAGAAATAAAGGCGTGCCTGTTGTGGGCAATTGGGGAGAAGAGGATTGCGTTGAGGGCGGTGCAACAACTGTTGGGTTTCCTGAACTTTGCGTGCAGGGTGGTGAGGGCAGGACGGACGTTCTGCAGACGACTCGGCATGGTCATGTCATGTGCAGTCTTACCACACCAAAGGGTTCAGATTTCCATGGGGGTTCGAGCGGATTTGAGAACATGGCTGACTTTCTTGACTGATTTCAATGGGGTGTCCCTGGATTTTGTGAAGGAAAAAATGGTTTGGCAGGTGCAAATTTACTCCGATGAGCAGGGTCAGCAGGGTGCGGGATCTTCTGGGATGGCAGGTGGTGTGCTGAGGACTGGCCAGCTCATTGGGTGAAGCAAGGGAGAAGCATTGCGTTTCTTGAATTTTTTCCCCTGTTGGTTGCGCTGGAGGTGTGGGGTTCTGAATTTCAGAATCGGTCGGTACTGTTTCATGTGGATAACATGACTGTTGTTGAGTTGGTCCACCGGCAAAAAGCGAGGGATCTGAGAGTGCTGCGACTGTTGCGGAGCTTTATGCTAAAATGTTTGCAGTTGAATGTGGTGTTTTGAGCAAAGCATGTCCCTGGGGCGAATAATGACATTGCGAATGCTTTGTCTCGTTCTCAGTGGCGACGGTTCCGGCGACTGGCACCTGGAGCAGAGCAGTACAAGACCAAGCTGTTGGACAGCATCTGGGCCTGGGGGGAGTGAGGATGATAGGCCTGGTGGAGAAGTCTATAGCAGACACCACGAGACGGCCCTACAGACTGGCCTGGGCGAAGTTCGGATCCTTTATGGGCTTGTGCGGGGACACGGCCACCGGAGCAAGCTCAACTATGGAACAGGGAGTGTTACAGTTTGTCTTACATTGCATGGACAAGGGTCCGTCTTCCGCGACTATAGCAGGGAAGTTGGCAGGAGTGCTTTTCTATTGCAGTTTGTTTTTTGGGTTTGATCAGACAAAGGATGTGATCATTAGCAGAGTGGTCAAGTGTTGGGGGGGGGGGGGGGTTGGGAAGGGGTGTTACGGGAGGCGATTACTTTTGAATTGTTGGGCAGGCTGGTTGGGGCGTAGCCTTCGTGTTGTTGTTAGAATTGGGGATCTCTGGTTGGCACAGGTAGGTACTTGTGTCAAGCAGGGATCCTTTATTCTAGTCAGGGTAAGGGGTTACACTCTAACAATAACCCCTGCTCACCCTCTAGGTAGCTTGACGCGAGCAGACAAGGCGTTATCTCAGGGCGCAATGGTTAAGCATTTGTGACCACACACAGTAATTCAATGATCCCCCACAAATGGACTCCACACTGGGTTTATCAAAAATACTTCTTTTATATAAAGGCAGACTTAGCACAAGACCCAATAACGTAAAACGGGCACACAATACTTTTATTAATAACCAGTTCTTGATGTTACGCGTATTTCAATAGTTCTCTGCGCTTCATGTACCTCGTACGGTTCGTACGGGCTGAAAAGAGCTTACGAGCTGTGCTCAAAAGCGTTGCAGGCGCTCTGGACGGAGCGTACACCCTACGGGGCGTACGAACAGGGCTCACAGCGGCTGCAGGCACTCCAGGCGATGCGTACACCTTACGGGGCGTACGAACGGGGCTCACAACTGCTGCAAGCACTCCGGGCGATGCGTACACCTTACGGTGTGAGTGGACACAGTACCTTATCTTGGGGAGTTCGTCACGGATGATGTTTTGGAAATCAGCGCGATGTATGTCACGTTGTCCTCCTGTCGCGGGGCGTATTACGGCACGTTGGGCCTTGGGTCGCATTGCTCCAGGGGACGGTGCGGAGGTACGGTGCTCTTGAGTTTCGTAGCGGCGTACGCGCCGTACCGTGAGATCAGCACCCTTCTTTGAAGTCCGATGAGGAAGCGAACCATACGCTTCGCTTGGGGGAGACGAACACAGCTACTCTACGCACCGCAGCCTTTCCGAAGCAGGGGAAAGGAGCGTACGCTGAGTAGTACGGTTCGCAGGAACTGAAAGCAAGTATGGTGCGAAGTCCGTCCTTTACGTTGTGAGCTACGGCTCGCAGGGGCCTGTTAGTCGCGTTGATCGGGCCGGACAGGTCCTTCCTTTGCGTTGCGAGCTACCGCTCGTTGGGGGCCTCCAGTCACGTTGTGCGGGCTGGACAGCAGGGTATAAGCTTTCGAGGGTACGCTACGATCGTCGAGAAGTACACAGCAGTTTGCTTCCGATTTACGGGGAAAACTGCAGTTTTCCGGTGCTCTTTTCACGGCGGTGAAGTCCACTGGTCCTGGGACTTCGTTCAGGGGGCAAGCTCCAGCACAAGCCCTTGGAGACCTTAAACAGCACAAGTGGAAATAAAGTTTGTCAGCAATATTTCTCCTCTCCTTCAGCAGCAAGGCAACCACTGCAGGCCAATCCCCTAGGTCAGGGACAGTAATCCTCCTACAGCTTTCCCGGTTCCTTCCCCTCAGGCAGAAGTTCGTCTTGTAGCAGGATCTGATTTCTTAGGAGCAGGGCTCCTATACTTATACTACATTTCTTTTGTTCTTGCAGGCCAGCAGGGCCCTTGCCTACTTCGGTCCGGTTTCTGAGCACTTTGTTGACATGATGCAGGCTTCTTCTGTCAGGGTGCAGGGCAGAGTCATCAGACGCTCCACAGGGGGTGGAGCCAACATTGTAGTGGCAGAGCACAGCCCTATTCAGAGTCCAGGTGTACTCCTCCCACCCATCTATATGTCAATCTCTGTATTCACCACCAGGCTACCTAGCCCTGCCCCTCTGGGATTCCCCAGCCCTGTCACTCACACAAGCCAGACAGCAGATACTCATCAGCGCAGAGGCGGGCTGAAATGGTTAGGCAAGCAAAGGCCATCTTTCTAAAAGTGGCGTTTGCAAACACAGAACATTAAAATAAACTTTGCTAAAAGATGTATTTTATTATTCTGAGTTCAGGCATACTAAACTCGATTTTCTACCATGTTTCCTGGGTCTGTTAGGATCATAGGATGTAACAATTTCAACAGCCCATTCTGGCCTATGAGAACAGGTAGCCTTACAATAGTGAAAAACGAAAATGGCTGTAATTCACTATTAGGACATGCCACACACGTCAGGGCTTGTCCTACCTTATGCTTACAATGCACCCTGCCCTTGGGCCTACCATAGGGGTGACTAACATGAAGTTATGGGAAGGTTTAGGGACTGGCAAGTGGGTGCACTTGCCAGTCAGCATGACAGTACCAGACTGCACGCAGGTTCTGCAGTGGCAGACCTTAGACACATTTTACCAGGCCGCCTCTGTGGGTGGCACAACCAGTGCTGCAATCCCACCAGCAGCATTTGTATTTACAAGCCCTGGGCACTCCTGGCGCAATTTACTGGGGTCTGACAGTAAACCAAATAAGCCAATCATGGAATCCAACCAACATATACATTTTTAATAGGGAGCACTGTGGCACTGGTTGGCAGTGGCACAGTGCTCTGAGCAGCTAACACCAGCAAAACACATGAGGCACAGCGACAAAAAGTGGAAGGGAGACTCACGCCAAGGTGCCAGGTCTAACACGTGTCCCCTCCAGCTGAAAAGTGGGGAGAACTACCCTACTCCAGGGAGTTCCTCATCACTAAGGCGGAAAAATCTGGACAGACTGTCAGCATTGGCGTGATCTCTACCAGGGCGATGTTCCACCGTGAAATCCATACCCTGTAGGGAAATTGACCACCTCAACAGCTTTGGATTCTCACCCCTCATATGCATCAACCATCTGAGGGGCCTGTGGTCTGTCTGTACACGGAAGTGAGACCCAAACAGGTATGGTCTTAGCTTCTTCAGTGCCCAGACCACAGCAAATGCCTCACGCTCAATAGCACTCCATCTCTGTTCCTGTGGAAGTAACCTCCTGCTAAGGAAGGCTACAGGTTGATCTAGGCCCTCTTCATGAATCTGTGAAAGAACAGCCCCCACACCATGCTCTGAAGCGTCTGTCTGAACGATAAACTCTTTGGAGAAGTTGGGAGCCAAGAGCACGGGCGCCGTGCACATAGCAGCTTTCAGGGCCTCAAAAGCTTTCTGACAGGTGTCAGTCCAAATCACTTTCCTGGGCTGCTTCCTAGAAGTCAGCGCTGTCAAGGGGGCAACAATGTTGCCATACCCCTTGACAAACCTCCTGTAGTACCCGGTGAGATCTAGGAAGGCTCTCACCTCTGTCTGGGTTTTGGGCGACTCCCAATTCAGGATGGTTTCTATCTTGGGTTGAAGGGGCGCCACCTAGCCGCTCCCAACCTGGTGCCCCAAGTACACCACGGAACCCTGCCCGATCTGGCACTTACTCACCTTGACCGTGAGGCCTGCGCTCCGCAGCGCCATCAACACTTCCCAGAGGTGGCGCAGGTGTTCCTCCCAAGTGGAGCTGAACACTGCGATGTCATCCAGGTAGGCTGCACTGAACTAATCCAGCCCAGCCAACACCTGGTTGACCACCCTCTGGAAGGTGGCAGGGGCATTTTTCACCCCAAAGGGCATAACCTGGAACTGGTAGTGCCCATCTGGGGTGGAAAATGCTGACCTCTCTTTGGCCCATCGGTCAAGGCGATCTGCCAGTACCCAGACGTTAAATCAAACGTGCTGAGGTAGTTGGCAGCCCCTAGCCGATCTATGAGCTCATCAGCTCTGGGGACGGGGTGTGCATCAGTCCTGGTGACTGAATTGAGTCCCCTTAGTCCACACAGAACCGGAGTTCGGGTGTGGTTCCTGGCGCTGCAGCCTTTGGGACCAAGACCACTGGGCTGGCCCAAGGACTGCTGGAGGACTCAATTATCCCGAGTGCAAACATCTTGGAGACCTCCTCCTTGATGCATGCCCTCACCCTGTCAGTCACCCTGTAGGCCTTGTGCCTCACAGGTGTACTATCCCCAGTGTCCACATCATGGACGCACCAATCAGTGACACCGGGAACCAGGGAAAACAGATCAGAAAATTGTCCCAGCAGCTGGCGACAATCATTCTGTTGCTCAGGGGTCAGGGCGGAAGAGAGGATGACACCATCCACAGACCCATCTTGCTCCTGGGCTGACAGGAGGTCAGGAAGAGGCTCGGTCTCCTTTTCCATCCCAGCATCTGTTGCCAAGAGCATGCCCACTTGGGACCTCTCCAAGTGGGGCTTGAGGCGGTTGACATGAAGGACCCTTAAGGGGTTCCTTGGAGACCGCAAGTCCACCAAATAGGTAACAGGACTCTTGCGCTCCACAACCTCAAAGGGACCGGTCCACTTATCCTGGAGCGCACAAGGCACCACGGGGGCCAAGACCCACACCTTCTGTCCAGGCTGAAGCTCTACCAGAATGGCATTCTGGTCGTACCACCGCTTGATCTCCTCCTGGCTGGCTTCCAGATTTGCCTCAGCAAGTTGCCTGAATCGCCTAGTCTGATTCCTGAAGGCCAGCATGTAGCTATATACATTCTGGGGAGGTTTCCTGGGAGATTGCTCCCAGCCTTCCTTGACCAGACTTAGAGGTCCTCTCACTGGGTGGCCATACAGGAGCTCAAATGGGCTGAACCGTAGAGACTTCTGTGGCACCTCACGGTACGCAAAGAGAAGGCATGGCAAGAGGACGTCCCACTTCCGCCTCATGGGTTCTTCCAGACCCATCATCATGCCCTTGAGGGTCCGGTTGAATCTCTCAACCAACCCGTTTCCTTGGGGGTGGCAAGGTGTGGTGAACTTGTAGGTTACACCACACTCTTGCAAAGGGGATTTCATATACTTGGATATGAAATTGGTACCCCGGTCAGACACCACCTCTAGAGGGAATCCCACTCGGGAGAAAATTCCCATCAGTGCACGTCCCAATACAGGGCCGTCACTGTCCTCAGAGGGATGGCTTCCGGGTACCGGGTGGCATGGTCCACCAGGACCAGGATAAACCTGTTGCCCATGGCTGTCCTGGGGTCCAGTGGCCCCACAATGTCAATCCCCACTCGCTGGAATGCGGTACCGACCACAGGGAATGGCTGGAGAGGAGCCTTCTGCTTCCTCCCACTCTTTCCACTTGCCTGGCAAGTCTGACAGGTCCTGCAGTGAGTGTCTGAACTCCTGCGCATTTGGGGCCAATAGAAGTGGGTGACAAGCCTTTCAAAGGTCTTGTCCTGCCCCAAATGTCCTGCCAATGGCACATCGTGAGCCAGCCCCAGTAGGAAGGCTCTGAAGTCCTGGGGTACCACCAGCGCACGGGCTGACCCAGGCTCAGCAACCTTAGGGTCTGTATATAGGAGGTCATTTTCACAGTAAATGAAATGTGACCCAGACTGATCACCTGCGGCCTGGTCTGCAGCCTGCTGCCGCATACCCACGAGAGAAGGGCATTCTTTCTGTGCCTTACAAAAGTCCTCCCTGGAGGGGCCTCCTTCCTGCTGCCAATGGGTCAGCTCAGGCAGGTCCCCCAGTTCAGCTATCTGTTCCCCGGTAGGCTCCAGGGCATCCCCCTCAAGGTCTGCTTCCTCCTGGGCCGTGGTAACTTCAGGGGCCGGTTTCCCACGCCCCCTGCCTCTTCTCTCTAAGGCCGGTCCCTGGGCCTCCCTCTCAGGCTCCAGGACCTCTTGAGCACCTCTACTTGCTGCCATGGACCGTGTGGTGACACACGCCCAATCCGGCATACCCAACATCTCCAGGTGAGCACTCCGCTCCACCTTAGCCCAAGGTGAGCTCTCCAAATCGTTCCCTAACAGTCTACAGGCATGGCGGGCCTCACAGCTACCTGAAGAGTACCAGAGACCCCCCCCCCCCCCCACTCAAAGGGAACCTGAGCCACCTTGCAGTGACTCTGTGTTTTCAGCGGCAACAACTGGATAGAATGCTCCTGGACCAACCTGCTCTTGAGACACCAGGTGACACTTGACAGCTGTCACACTGGCTCCTGTATTTTAGAGCTTCCACCCTATGGCCATTAATGGTCACCCACTGCCTGTATTTCTTAGTGTTATCAGGCAGCTGGACTTGGGGGACCATGTCACAGTCTCCTAATGAGACAAGGGACATCTCTGCGGGACCCCACCCACCTTGGACTGCCATCTCCTCCCCCAAGGTTACACTAGCCATCTGCCGGGGTGGAGCACCAGTGGGCGCTGGTTTACCAAACACACGACACTTTAAATCAGAGGCATAATACCCTATGGTACCACACTTGTAACATTTTATGGGCCCCTTTTGAACAGGTGGACCTGTCAGGGCCCCGGTCGGTTTCTGGGGTGGAGGAAGCTGAGAACCTTTCCCTTGGTTCCCTTGGGGATTACTCTGGGGCCTTTTTGGGAACTCCCTCTGGTTACCCCTGTCCCCTCCACTCTTCTGCTGGGGACCCTGCCCACTTTTGGCGGAATCTCCCAGGTGACCCTTGTGGACCCTGGTACTGACCCAGCGGTCCACCTCCTCAGCAATCTTTCTAGGGTTAATCAGCCTACTATCAATCAGGTGCTGGCGTAGCTCAGGAAAACAATTACTGGACAAGTGCTCCTATGCCATTAAATCAAGAAGCCCTTGAAAATCATCAACCTTGCTACCCTTCACCCAACCATCCAGTGCTCTGCAAAAAAAAGTTACATACTCAACATACATACTGTTTGGAATCTTTGTGCAACCCCTGAAACTTTGCCAATACAACTCAGGGGTCAACCCATACCTAGTCATCAAAGCGGCTTTCATATGGGGATAAGAATTATAATCATCTGAGGGCAAGTCTAGCAGTGCGTCCCGCCCCTCACTAAGGAACCGTTCCCACAACCCCGCTCCCCAATCCTTCTGAGGGACCCGGTGGGAAGACATGGCTACCTCATAGGCTTTGAACCACTGCCCTATGTCATCATTCTTAAAAAAAAATTCTACCACATCCTTTGGTATGTACACCCTTGATTCTGTCTGCACTGATGGTGTGCTGCCACCAGAGGGAGTAGACTCTAAACTTTAAGCTTTTAGATATAATTCCCTCAACTTCATTTCATGCTCCATGTGGATTCTTCTCTCTCCCAGAGCCAGCTTTTTGCTTTCCAGCTCCAGTTGCCCATTCAATTTAAGTTTTGCCATTTCCATCTCATGCATCCTGGTTTCTTTTCAGTCTGCCAACTCTTCTGGCGACAGGCCTCTGCCAAAACTATGAACGCTTTCTGCTGGTTCAACTACTACCACATCTCCAGGCGACCTTGACTCAATCCAGGCCCTCAGCGCCTTGAGTAGGTCTGCTTTGACTTTACATCCAACATGAGGAACTTTGAATTTCTTGCAGAAGCCCTTCAGCTGGGCCTTGGTGTAGCTCTCTAGTCTCTCTTCTTCCCATTCTACTTCTTCGCATTCAGAGACTACAGATGGCGCCTTCTCAACAATGACTGAACCAGGCATGATTCCTCAAAAAATGGATATTTCTTGGCAAACAAAAATCAAAAAGTATGTGGCTGCGTTATTGGTCTGAACTCACTAAGTGGCGTTCACAAAATCACTGTATATGAATCACAAATGCAAATTCAGAATCCTCACCACTGACCACCAATGTTAGAATTGGGAATCTCTGGTTGGCACAGGTAGGTACTTGTGTCAAGCAGGGATCCTTTATTCTAGTCAGGGTAAGGGGTTACACTCTAACAATAACCCCTGCTCAACCTCTAGGTATCTTAGCGCGAGAAGACAAGGCGTTATCTCAGGGCGCAATGGTTAAGCATTTGTGACCACACACAGTAATTCAATGATCCCCCACAAATGGACTCCACACTGGGTTTATCAAAAATACTTCTTTTATATAAAGGCAGACTTAGCACAAGACCCAATAACATAAAACGGGCCCACAATACTTTTAGTAATAAGCAGTTCTTGATGTTATGCGCATTTCAATAGTTCTGTGCGCTTCGTGTACCTTGTACGGTTCGTACGGGCTGAAAAGAGCTTACGAGCTGTGCTCACAATCGTTGCAGGCGCTCCGGACGGGGCGTACGAACGGGGCTCACAGCGGCTGCAGGCACTCCAGGCGATGCGTACACCTTACGGGGCATACAAACGGGGCTCACAACTGCTGCAGGCACTCCGGGCGATGCGTACACCTTACGGTGTGAGCGGACACAGTACCTTATCTTGAGGAGTTCGTCACGGACGATGCTTTAGAAATCTGCGCGTTGAACATCGCATTGGCCTCCTGTCGCGGGGCGTACTATGGCACGTTGGGCCTTGGGTCGCGTTGCTCCAGGGGACGGTGCGGAGGTACGGTGCTCTTGAGTTTTGTAACGGCGTGCGCGCCGTACCGTGAGATCAGCACCCTTCTTTGAAGTCCGATGAGGAAGCGAACCATACGCTTCGCTTGAGGGAGACGTACACAGCTACTCTGCGCACCGCAGCCTTTCCGAAGCAGGGGAAAGGAGCGTACACTGAGTAGTACGGTTCGCAGGAACTGAAAGCAAATACGGTGCGAAGTCCGTCCTTTACGTTGTGAGCTACGGCTCGCAGGGGCCTGTTAGTCACGTTGCTCGGGCTGGACAGGTCCTTCCTTTGCGTTGCAAGCTACGGCTCGTTGGGGGCCTCCAGTCACGCTGTATAAGAATGCAGGGGAGGAGGGCGACTTCCTCTTCCTGCATTCCGGCACCATCGGGAGGGTTAGGTGTTAGTGAAAAGGCCACCCACCCACCCTACAGTTTACTAGGGTTCAGGACCTGGGTAGGCTGAGCATGCCAGTTTAGGACAGGTTGCAGGGTTTAGCAGTACTTGGGAGGGGTGGGGGAGTCACTGACGGATGCACCAATCCCTCGGGGGGAGAGTGAATGATGGGGGGGCCGGAGGCATGAGTGGAATGCCAGTGATACAGGGGAGGATTCTAGAAGAGAAGTGAAGAAGTGGATGAAGAACTGAATGGCTCATGGAGAGGAATGAGAGGTGAGTTGGGAGTGGCGTGAAGGGAGTGAGTGGATGAAAAGGTTGATGTTGGGGGTTTGTTATTGGTTATTTGATGTTATTGGTTATGTAATATGTTGTGCAGCCTGGTCCTAATAAATGGCCTTTTATGCTTAACATCAGCGTGGTCTGGTTATTGCGCGATCATAAACTGTGGCTCATCAAAATGTGAGACCGTAGTATTTGTGTTCAACTCGTTGTCCATGGTTTAGTGTTCAGAAAAGAAATGAACAGTTGGGGGTCAGGTCGGGGGGGGGGAGGGAGGGAGAGAAGGAGCATTGGACTGGCAGCTGTTACACAGAGCCATGCTTCGGCTTGAAAAAACAAAGGGGAGTTACATTTTCTGTTAAAGACACATGTAATCAGGTTGCGTCTTTTTTAACATGAACTGCCCCAACAGGCTCTTCTCTCAGTTTGAATGATGCCTTGACTAGACGAGTTTTTTTTTTGCATTCCAGCTATCAGTTTCTTTGATAGTTCCGCCAGGAGGAAGCTGCAGGAGTCTTGCTTTCTGTGGATGCAGGCAGAGAACGCTGCATAAAATATGAGCAAGACAATTAGTGATTATTTTCCCTCAGCTGGATTTCTGGGTTTAGTCTTAAGCCTCTTGCCAAAGACTTCTGGGCAACATCCCAGCAGTGGCCTATTCGGAGTCATCTGCCCAGAGCACATCTAAGATAAAAGACTCCTGGAGATTCCGTTGCTACATGGTATTCAAGAAAGAGGAGAGGGAGGCTATACGAATATAGAGTACCTCGTTTCTGGTGTGGAGGGGGACAGTGATCAGAAGAGCCCACCCGTAGGGTTACTTCCAAACAGGTGAGCTTTTATTTGTTCTGTGTAGTAGGCTGGTGCTACTCTGTATGTACCATCTCTTTGGGAGGATGGGGGTGTCGTTGCCATCATTTAGCTTCTGGCCCCTCCCTGCGTTGATGTTGAAGCGCAGAGGACTCGATTTCCTTAATACGTGAAACGTAGTAGTCCGTCTCAATCCATGTTGAAAATGAGTAAAGTCGCAGCTCCACCCTCCTTCTCCATGTCTAACTTACCTCATACCACCTTACCTGGTGAAAGCCTCTAGATGTGGGCAGAGAAGGGGCGCCCAGTGCGCCGCAGTCGAGTGACCGTGAGAACATGACCTTCTTCGGAGGCTGAGATCCACGTGGTTCACCCTTATTTCACTCCATGAGCCCAGAGCTGCTGTTTCAGTGCATCGGTCACCCGGCGCTGAGCACCTTTACAGGAAGTGTTTGAACTCCGCAAGAGGGTTCAGACGTGGCATCAAGACACCGTGCTCTTTCTGGCACAGCGAGCAACTTTAATGTCAATAGTCAGAGGTTGACTTATTACCGAACCGAGGCCGTCGATGGCCTGGTTTAAATTTAATGGTCAGGGTCGAGGCACTAGAAAACATGGGATTGGGTGGCACTTTTAGGATATTTGGTTTTGGAAGGGTTGCATTTTTGTAGTAGTTTGAGTTGGACAAGCGGCCCTTTGGCCAGTTTCTTGGTGTGGGTTTGTACATGTGCAGTCAAGCTTCATTCTTAGATATTTACAGACAATAGTTTAGGCGTGAGAATCTGCAAGTGCTGCGGTGGGTCCGGGGAAGAGGGCTTCTTGGCGCCCAGCCAGGGGTGTAACACAGTCCCCCGCGGTGCGGGGGAGCCCACGAGCTGCAGGGGGGGCCTCTCAGCACAGTACTCGGGGCCAATAGCCCGGATTAAATCCGGAGCGGGGCCCCTCTGTGTGCTTGGCAGGGGCCCCCCCTCAACTTTCATTACGCCACTGCGCCCAGTCTCACCTGCTTGGGAGGTCCCTGTAGGGGGTGCGTTCTGTGCGGGTCCTTTAGTCACTGAGGAGGAGGTGGGGGCGACGTGGACGGCCCCCCTCCTCCACTGAGGCTGTTTCCGCTCCTTGCGCAGATGTCACATACACGCGAATCCAAGCACCAGGGTGCAAGGGGGGCGTGAAGGGTCAACTACGCGGACACTTCAGCACTTATTGGGCCATGCGGGTGTCCCATTTCAACGTGTGCGTGTTGTAAAAGCAGAGGGGTGCCAACCCGTATCGTGTTGCACAATAGAGGAAAGTGTCGCGATACCTGTGCATACCCTTCAATCGCGTGTCCGTGCGACGGGTGCAGGCAGTCTCTTATTAAGTCTGTTAGATATCCCCGTTCCTCCCTGACCTGTCTTTTACAATAAGTATATTTCCGTATGTATGTGTGTATGTCCAATTTTGTTTCACAATTCTTTATTAAAATGTTTCCAAAAGTACAGAAAGATTAAATAACTGTCAGACCAATCAAAAAACAGAAAGCTATCTCATGAGTAAAGTATGCAACAGGAATAAGAAAAACATAAGGAAATAAAGTAAAAGATGGAGAAGAAAAAGAAAGGGAAATGGGGACCAAAGAGCCAACAAAAAACAAGCATTGGCATAGCCAATAGGTCTCACCTTTGGGACCTTATAAGTGTTTAGCCATGCAACAGTTGCATAACTAAATACTTATAAGGTCCCAAAAGCGAGACCTATTGGCTATGGCAAGCGGCCGTGCGGCCGCGAAAGTGATCGTGATCAAAAATCAGCCACGAAAGTGAAAGTAATCGCGGTAAAGCGCGGCGCGCGCACGCCCGCGCACATGCACTGTTGCTCTAGGCTGGCCTGGTAGCATTTTTTGGAGCCCTCTCAATAGGTCTTGCCAGACCAGCGCATGCGCTGGGTCAGGCGAGACCTAACAAGATTGAATACCATAATGACTTTTTCAAACATTGACAAAAAATGAATATAACAAGAGGAAAGAGGTGTATATTCAAGACTTAAATCTTCTAGCGTAAGCACATGAAAACCAAAAGTATACAACCAAATCGAAATCTGCGGAAATTAATAAAAGGGCTTATATAGATTTGAAATGAGCTAAAAGGGCAACGGGCCCTCTTTGGAGCACAGGCCACCAATGACTGCGGGTTTATGGGGCCCAGGCCCTAGTGTCTGCTTGAGAGCTCCCCTGAGGACGTTCGGGGATTGGGGGGTAACCAACGAGCCCACCCGGCTTCCTGTGTCTGCTTGGAGGTTATGTAGCCCAGGCCTCCAGTGACTACTTGGGATATCCTTTAGAAGGACTCCTGGAAGGACTGTCCTGCGTGGATGCTAGGGGGAGGTTGGGTGGGGGGGGTTGCTGTAAATGGCTCCAGCCCCCCCCCACTCCCCTCCCCCCGCAAGTGGTGGGTGCAGAGCTCTAAGTGGGATGAAAAAACTGGGGGTCTCTCAAAGGGGTGTGGTCAATGTAGTTGGGGCGTGGCTTAAAACAACATAAGCTAAAAATCTGTTCTTAGCATAGTGTGCCACCCGACTTGTATTTTGCTGTTTCTGTCATTGCATCCAGATATGATACAAGTAACATCATACCAACAACAAGTCAGGGCTGTTGGCTTTGTCAATGGTTTTTAGTTGCATAAGATAAATAAGCAGCAACTATGGCTTGTTGTGTATAATATTGAACAAACTTCCACTTAAAGCCCTGGTGACACCAGGACAATGTTGCTGCTCCTGGAGTTTCAAAAGGAGAAGGGGAATCCCGAGAGAGAGTGACTCTTCAAAGGATTTCCCTTCCCCTACAACGCTCACCTGGCATGACGTCATGCCGTAACTTGTCCACTAGTGAGAAGTGCGCAGTGTGAGCACGCGCACATCGATGTGCCCGCTGTCACTGCAGATTGGAAAAGAACGGACCGCCTGTGCAAGGGCACATCAGAGCCCGATAGAGACCAGTTTCGAGGCCTCCTTTAAACAAGCATTTACAATGCAACGGTCTCGGCATTGGTAAAGTTAGAGCTATTGGCATTGCTCATGACATTATTTTTGTTTATGTTTTTAAAACATTTAAAGAAACGGCATTGTCATGAGCAATGCCAATAGCTCTAACTTTAACAATGCCGAGACCGTTTCATTGTAAATGCTTGTTTTAGAGCTGTGAGCAGTGTTCAAGGCCCAACATAAAGAACGAGATCAATTCTTCTTGAAAAACCCTCGAAACATGTTCCAGCACCTAAGAACATCAGTTGATTACTGAATGTGAGCAACTATGGTGAATACTTTCTTACAACCAGACATATGTTATCTGCAGTTTTCAGTTTTATAGCAAGACTAGAGGCTTCGATCTCTACCGTGCGAGTAAAGTACATAGAAAAACACTGCACATGCCAAGAGACATGGTAACCCAAGTCAGAGGATAAAGACATACCCAAGCAGTCCGATTTCCCGAGGAGGCATTTAAAAAGAAAACCAGCATTTTTTGGTGAGAGAATGTGGTGTAAGATGTAGAGCTGCCGACTTTGGAACTGGGGAACCTGGGGAACCGAGTGAGTCTCTGCATCGGTTTTCCCTATGCCCACCAAAAAAACGAACCAAATCGAACGGAAAAGGAGTGCAACGAAACAAACAAAAATAGACAAACAAGCAATAATACATGTACTTTTTTACTTTGATAGCTTTATTTCGGTCAGATGACCATAAAAGCACAGATAAAATATATACAAGCATAAAATACATAAATAATTCAGAATTTGAGATAAAAAGTTATTAAACAACAGTTATCAAAGTGAAAACGATCATGAGTACAATGTACATATTAAGCTCTGTAAGAGATAAAGAAAACATTTATAGGGGTCCTAACGCCTTTAAGATTCTGTTGCGCGTGTGCCAAACATTAGTCAGGAATTTTGCTAATGCGAAAACAATTGGGCCAGAGAGATCAGTTTTTAAAATTCTGTACATTGGTGCGTATTCCCTACAACCCATGTTCCTTATCAAGGGGAGGAGCCAGTATTTACGTGCTATTTTATAGGCGGGGCAGAAGACAACCATGTGCAAATCAGTTTCTTCCATGGCATCACAAGCCGGACACTGCTTTAAGGTGGGACCCGAAGACCAGGTACTTGTAAAAAATCTAAACGGCAGTGTGCCGTATCTCCATTGGAGAAACAGCTTCCTGGTAAGTACGGGGGAGATGGAATCCAGCACCCTCTCCAGTCTATAGACATCCTTGCTCTGCATGAACACAGAAGCTAGGGACCCTTCTGCCTGGGTAGCTTGAGCCCTGTCTAATTTATATTCATGGTAAACCTTAGCCAGGGACCTTTTGGATATTTTCGGTGCGGCTCTCGCCGGGTCACTCCATAGGTCGGGGAGCCCTATTCCCACACAAATGGCTTGGATGTTTTTGACCCAGGGAATACTGAGCGCCATTGGTTCTTTCAAAAGTTCAGCCAATTCCGCCCTGTATTCTACAAGATCAATACTGCTCCACAGCCTACGCCAAAATGCTAGAGGTCTCAAGCTTATTTCATCAGCTAATGGTCGTAGGCCCAGATCTAGCCTCAAGGGGAGGAGCGGAGTACTGGGAGGGAGTGCGGCTATCTGTCTAATAAACTTATTTTCCACTAATGACAGACTCTTACAGGATGTGTGGCCCCATATTTCCGCCCCATACATTATTGCTCCCCGAGCCTGGGCTTTATATATCTGGATCAATGCCCCCAATGGACGGTATGATGAACCGTTCATCATACGAGCAATACCCCCAGTGATCTGCGTGAGTTTGAGGCTTGCCCTACTCTGGTGGGATCCCCAGGTCATGGTCTCGTTAATAGTCACACCAAGGTATTCAAAGGTAGTCACCCTCTCCAGCCGTCCAACTCCCAATTGCGGGTTTGGGCGAAGTTTTTGCCTCGGGTTCAGAACCATATATTTGGTTTTTGCCGCGTTGATTTCGAGCCCCCTATCATTACAAAAGGCCACAAAGGAGTCGAGAATCCTCTGAATACCCATAGGGGTTTTGGATAGCAGCAGGGTGTCGTCCGCAAACATAACTGCGGGCACCCTGCTGCCATTCAATTTCGGAGCATCAGTGTATTCGGTGGCATTCAAATGGGCGATTACCCCGTTGACAAAGAGGCAGAACAGGGTCGGTGCCAATACACAGCCCTGCCTTACCCCCGGTCAACGGGGAATCTGTCAGTCAGTTCCCCCGCCCTCCCACACCTCACTCGGGCATAGTTGTTGTGATGCAGTCTCTGTAAGATCAAGAGGATGTCCGGGGGGACGCCCATCTCTGCCAAGATGCTCCAAAGTTTCCCCCGGGGCACCAAATCGAAAGCGGCCCGTAGGTCCACAAAAATTGTGTACAAACTACCGCCCTCGATTTTTGCTACCCGCCAGAAGACCAGGTTCAATCTAAAAACCTGGTCCACTGTGGATACCCCCCTCCTAAATCCCGCCTGGTAAGGGCTAAGGGCTCCCACCTCCTCAATCCAGTCCTGTAGCCTATTCAACATCACCCTACCAAACAGCTTCTGCGTCACATCTATCAAGCTGATTGGTCTATAGTTGGCTGGGAGGAGAGGTGAGCCCTTTTTAAAGATAGGGACCACCTCAGCCCCCAGCCAAGTACTAGGGATCTCCATACCACCAATAACTCCATTGAAAAGGGCGGTAAGATAAGGGGCCCATACAGCAGGTTCCTGCTTAAACAAGTCCCCTGGTAGTCCGTCCAGTCCCGGCGCCTTTCCAGGGGCAAGTCCTGTAATGGCAGCAATCACTTCACCGAGTGTTATCAGCTCCCCTTCGTAATCCGGGAAGCCTACCGCATCAGCAACAGGGGATTCTTCCGAGTCAGGGCTATATAGAGTCTGAAAGTGAGCCTGCCACACCCCAGGAGCAATATTCGGCTCTAGTGCCGATTTTAAGTTCCCCGACCCCCCATTCACGATCCTCCAGAACAACCGATGGTCTTGGGTTGCTAGTGCCTTAGTGAGTTTTTCCCACTGTTCTTCCTCCCATTCTGCCTTAGCGTGGGCAGTGAGTTTCTTATAAACTCGCCTGCATTGTTTTAGGGTATCCCCACCAAGACCCTCCTTGATTAGTTTGAGGAGCTCTGTAATACATGTAACATGGCCAGTCGCCAGAGGCAAGAACCATCCACGGAAAGGAGGGACAAATGTGAACAATTAGCCACAGAAAGGAAAGGAATTTTGAAAAGCACTCACAGTAACAAATGGCAAGCGAGGGGCATGCTCAAATCCCACAGATGAGATACAGCAAGTCTCGAAGAGACAGTGCATGCGCTGCCTAGGCAAGACCTTAAAAGGAAATAAACATGATAGGACTCTTTCACAGGAGTAGTAGAAGTGATTTGTCTGAAGAGCTTGGTATCATTTACAGGTGCCTGCTGCTTGTGTCCTGGGCCACATGACGAGGTGTAGTTGACAGTTGGCCTTTGTGTATTCCTCCCAGACAGTGACACAAAGGAGGGCTAGGAGAGCTAATTGTTGGCAGGATCGGCCATCAACCATCCAAAATGGTTGATATCGGAGCTGTTCTGTGCCTCTAATACATTTCAGAGTGCTGCCCCAGTACACACACAAAGAGACTTGATGCCAGACTATTATGACCTCATAAAAATTGGAATCTGAAAAGGGGAAGGGAGGAAGTTTCCAAAACCAGATGTGGGCTTGGTTTAGGTGCTTCCCCCACTTCAAAAGCTGACACCAGGTATAGATATTGGATCTCTTGAACCGCTCATCAGATCACTTCTAAAACTGTAGAAGATGTACTGCTTTGCTGCCCTGCTGCTGGAAGGACTTGTTCTATTAATTGAATTTTTGTTGTTCTGATATCATTTTATTTGTTAAAATATACTCTATGTTCTTAGAGTGGTATGGGATTTTTCTTGTGTTGTTTTTTCACTTTATTATTATTTGAGTGCTGCATAAATACTTTACACATTGGCTTTGAGTTAAGTCTGACTGCTTTTTTGCCAAGCTACAAGAGGGTGAAGCCTAGGAAATTTTAGTTACTTTTTTGTGGTTCAACCTGGCGAAGATTGTGGTTGTTGCTTGAGGAGGATTTCACCTTTCTCAACCAATACCCTAATGCTTCAGTCTGGTCCAGAAACACCAACTTGATAGTTGAAACCTTATTTGCCAACCACAGAAGTTGTTCTTTCACAACATCTAGGACGGTTTACCTCACGAAAGCAAGCTTAATCCTTGATGTATAGTGTGATCTACAGTGTTATTGGATTGTAGTGGTTGTAGATAGAGAAGTAGAGGAACCTAATGAATTGGACCTACCATCTGAGCAGTGACACCAAATGAACATACCAGATAATTTTCCCATCTGACGATGTCAGCTGTGCAGATGATGGCCATCTGGAACCCACCTTTGATGGGGATGTCCTATGGCCCCCCACCCTTTATCTACCAGCAACATCACCTAAACCTCCCAAGATAAGACAAGCAGAAGCCATGGCTTATATCAAATAGTGCATGTCCTGTCTCTGGAAGCAATTCAGTGTTGAAACAGCATTTGTCATCAGGTGTGCCAGTGGACAGAACTTAGGGCCCGATTACGATGTCTGGCGGACTTATGTCCGCCCGCCACCCTATCGGCATTGGGACTGCCCGATAGGCTGTCGACAGTCCTAACATAGGTATTTTGATGAGACTGCCACCACGGTGGTGGCAATACCTATTTTTTGCATTGTGGTGGGTGCTGCTGGCTGCAGCAACTGCTGCAATGCAAAAAGGGACAATTTACATATCCCTGCACTACGTGGCAGACACCATGCGGTGCCTGCCACATGGTGCAACGTTTTGTATGGGGGCACCATAGGTGCCCCTCAGGTCCCATGTCTGGGGCTCAGGGGGCAAGGGGGGGGCTCACCAAGTGCCCCCAAAGTCCCTTTCCGCCAACCTTTCCATGGCGAGATAACCGCCATGAAAAGACCGTTGGAATGGGACATTGTAATCCCTAAGGCGGTGCCTGGCAGGCACCCCCAACATGGTAGGGACTACAAGCCCCTCCACTGCACTGGTGGGCTCAAGGAGCCCGTCGGATGCGTGGCGGTCGGAATCTCTGCCTGCCATTGTAATGTGGCGGGCGGGAAACATGTATCCAATGGCGGGGAGACTGCCACCGACAGCCTGTTGGTGGCGGTCTCCCTGCCATCATAATCGACCCCTTAGTTTGTGGTACCACTTTTTTATGTTAAAATGTTTTGCCTTAACACAATATTAACACATAAACATGCAAATGTTATTTATAGAGAAACCATGTGCATTTACATTTAGATTTACCATAGTTAATCAAGACCTGAATTTTAAAACTGCTACCTTAGTTTGCTATCTTGGTGTGTGATACGTGAATATTTTATTTCTAGGTTTAGCTGGAGTTCGAATTATCGAGTACAATGTTATTTTGCCTTCTTTCCCATGTGAAGAAATGTTTTCTTTTCTTTATGATAATGATGAAATGTTTTAATGAGTAGCATATTCCTGTATCTCAGCTTGTTACAGATAGCATTAGTTTGAAGGACAAGGAGAGAAGCTGTTTTGTGAAGAATCCTGCAAACCTAACGAGTATATAATTGCATCATTATGCTTCAACTTGATTGGATAGTCTCATGAAAATTGAATGTAGGTGTGTAGATTGGTAAAATTGTGAGATTTGGGTTAGTGTAGTCTAGATTAGAATTTAGGCTTGTTTCTGATGCAGAGCAGAGTCAGAGATTAAGGGCCATATGTACGTAGCCTAATACCGGTCGGTAACGGCCGACTTTCGGTAATTATACCGTTACCGACCGGTATTTAGGCTTTTGACATGTAGGGGGCTCATTTCTGTATTCGGTAATTTACCGCATCGGTAAAATTACCGAATCGGTAATTTTACCGATTCGGTAAATACCGAATACAGAAATGAGATGTAGGGGGAGTGTGTGGTGGGTGTGGGGAGTCGTTATTTACCACCAACTGAAAGTTGGTGGTAAATGACGAATGACTCAGTTAATGCATTTTTTAGCCCTTAGATGTGTGCAATGTGGCAGACACACATGCCCTCAGGGCATGTATGTGTGCCACATGTGCACACATGCAGAAATCAGGGGTGCAACAGGGTGTCAATGTGACACCCTGCCACCCTTGATTAAGCTCCCCCCATTACCGATTCGGTATTTACCGATTCGGCAATGGTAACTGGCTTCCCATTGATTCCTATGGGCCTCCTGGCCCATAGGAATCAATGAGATACAGGTTGCCATTACCGAATCGGTAAATACCGACTCTAAAATACCGACACTTACCGATTTGGTATTTTTTTACCTACATTACATTTACCGATTCATAAATACCGAATCGGTAACATTTGGTATTTATGAAGTGGTAAATGTAATTTACCTACATAAGGCCCTAAGAGTGCTCTCCCAAGTGAGACAACTGACGTCCCTTTTTCTTTCACTTTGAGGTGACTCCATGCTTGTCTGTCCTCTGATGTATAAGATTTTGATTTAATTTTTGAATTGCATATTAATCTAAGCATACACATTTTGATCATTAAATGATACTAATCTGATTTCTGCCTTCTGTAAAGGTTTAACCTTTTACAAACCTTTATGGTTCAAAAACTTAACCATTTTGTCTTTCTTGTGGAGCTTATTGTGCTTCACATTTATTGAATGCATTATTTTATTGAGCAAGGTCTGCAATGCAAATTGGGTAATCTGATAGCGCTTTATGCTCCCTGAAATTTGCACAAAGAAAAGCTCTAATATTTGCATGGGAAAACCACAAGAAAATTAGGAGCTAGTAATCAGAGGTTGGGTGTTCTGCAGGTGGGGATTTCTGCCAGTCTGAATCCCTGCCTGACAGTCTTGCGTATGCTTTATTGAGTAATACTGTATGCCTGGCAATAGCACCATCTACCACTGGGCAGAACGTATCACCCATTACTCTAATGAGAGACCTAGCATTTCTGCTGTAGACAAAACCACTAAACCACCGCCCATCATTTAGGGATCATAAGATCTCTTTCGTACATGACTACAGCAGTCAGTAGGGGAGAGTTGATTGCTGGCTGACCTATTGAAATATTAACCCATTTGAGTTAGAAACATATTTTTTGTTGGTATCGGCATATAGTTCACCATTGTTTCAAATGTGGATTATATTCTGGTCGTGGACTTGCATAATTCTAGTGACCAGGAGTATAATGTACGATACATAATTTCCAAACAATAAATTATGCAGTTTTGAAAATATTTATAGTAAAGGCTGTCTGTGGTTGTTTTGCAGGGTGACAAAGTGTGAGCTGGTATAATGCAGACACCGCGAGTTCCAGAAACTGCCTACGTTTTGGTGGAATATGAATTTGAATACACTGGAAAAGATGGAAAAATAATCTCTATCAAACCCAATGAGAGATATTTACTTTTAAAAAAGACAAATGATCACTGTTTGGCACGTGAGACGAGATGAGCGGTCAAAACCTTTTTACATCCCTTCTAAATGTGTCAAGGAACTGCCTTCTGGAATACAACCATCAAATGGACTTGTGTCTTACAGTGAGCCAAATGAACTGCATCGAGCAGACTTTGTCGATGATGTATCAGTTGTAGATTCTCAACAATATATGTATAAATTTGTCAGTGATAAAAATGATACCCCATGGAATCCTTATATTCAGAAAAGGAACCTTCACCCGTCCCATCTTTCACAGCAGGAGTCAGGCTCAAACCTGTCGATCCCTGACATTTTTGTGTCAGACATTGTTCGCAAAAGTGCTAAGAGAGGATCTACTGCCACAAATTGGAGAAGAAAGATTCAGCTCAACTAACTCATTGACGCCATTAAGAACGTTTGGAAGCTTTCATAGGCTTCACATAAGGAAGACAATGTATGGGCCAGAGTTCAATGCCCCGTCTGCTATCCGTTCGTCTCAGTCGCTGGATGATCTCGCAAGGAATACTCCTGAAAGGAAGGCTGGTAATCGCAGGTCAGAGGTTGTAGCTGGTGCTAGAGTTTACTCACGATCTTTGCCCACGAGTGATTTTGAAAACATATATGAATCGATCCAGAACTTACCTGGCCAGAAGAATATGGTGAACGTACAAGTGCAGGACAATCACAAAGTTCAGGTAAGGCACACGTACTGGATTTTTGTTTTGCATAAAATGTTTGACTGTTGGGAAGCCATTGGTAATACGTAGGATAGAACCTATGTTGTTGTACTAGCTGTAGAAAAAACAGAGGTATATAAGCAATAGGTTTTTGTTTAACTTATTTACACCAAGATTTTCGGAGGTTTATGGAGAATCGCCTTTATGTCACACCCTCGAAATACAGCCTTTTTTAATGGGAGGGAAACCCTTTATTCTTGTCTTATTTGAATTAAATGACATCTATCCATTTCCCCGTTGCCTATTCTTTTAGCACGTTATGCAACACTCTCTCCCTTTTCTTATATATTTAAGTTGAAGAAATACGTTATAGTGTTTTTGCTGTCAAACTGTCAAATGCTAACATTACAATCCCAAAAGTACAACAATTGAAGGTTTTTCCAGTGTTCTAACATTTGCTATTTTTCTATTTTTATTTTTTCGTAAACCATCAGAATCAGCTTGCAATTTCAATGGCTTGTTCAAGTGTGCCACATCAGAGTGTGTTAGTGTGCAGTTCAGTTTTACTGTTTGTAGTTTCTTAGGGATTGCTTAGCTATCTGCTTTTAGATTTTTCTATGGCACATCTATGACCACAAATGACAACTAGACTGCATCAGTGATACAAGGTGGTTTATCTCGAGCATGTTAGAAACTGGATTTCTGGTTGGCTAGGGCATGCGCCTAAGCCAGGCAGAAACCACCACTCTAGTCAGGACAAGGGAGTTACACACTGAAGATAACCCTTTCTCACCCCCTTGGTAGCTTGGCACAAGCAGTCAGGCTTATCCCAGCGGCAATGTGTAAAGCATTTGCGCAACACACACACACAGAAGCGACACACTAGGCACACCACAAAACAAACTCCACACAAGGTTATATAAAAAATAGCCTTTGTATTATCATAAACACATTAGAATCATAATCACACATATACACTGTGCCAATTGGCACCAGGTAAAAAATTTACAGGGGATTATACACATGACAGGGCCAATTTGGCAACTGTCAGAACCTTTTAGAAAGCACAAGTAGCAAATATAAAAAAAACAGTAACTACTGAAAAAATACTGTACTCAGCATTATCATTAGCAACATAAACGCATTATGTCTACATCACATTAGGCATGAACACATTATGCATAAATTACATTTAGGAGTGCACCATAGTAAACCTCCCCAGGTGCATACATCACCTTTAGCATAAACACATTAGGGCCTTGCACCCTGTCAACACCATAGTAATGACCACAGGCCAACTGGCCTTCCTCTGGGACCCAAATGCCCCCTGCCCCAAAAGCCAGGGCTCGCATTTATAGGGTCTCCCAAGTAGCTCTCTGGCTGCCAAAGCAACAGAAAAGATGTGCATCATGCACTGGGGGCCGGAGGTGCATCTCACCCATTACTTATCATAAAAAGAACTGTCCTCCACGTTGCAGCTGCCCGCCCTCTCGCTGTGCAGCTGGAGGCAAAAGAGCACTGGCACCAACCGTGCCGTGTGAGCCCCCTTTTCCGGACTCCTCCTGGTGCCCTCGATCGGCACCAAAAACGCTCAAAGACTTAAGCCCCACTCACCGGGGCTGTCTCTCTCTGTTGGTCCCACAGTCCCTCTGGACCATCTCAGGTACATGTCCTACCTCCTACCTACAATGCACCCTGCCCATAGGGCTAACTAGGGCCTACCTTAGGGGTGACTGACATGCAGTAAAAGGGGGTCACAGACGTGGCACACACTTTAGGTGTCACGTCACAGTGGCAGTAACACTGCGGGCACAGGCCCTGCAATGGCAGAGGCCTGAGACAGGTTTGAAAGGCTACTTTGGTGGGTGGCACAATCAGCGCTGCAAGCCCACCAGTAGCATTTAATTTACTGGCCCCGGGTATATGAGATACCACATTGCGGGGGAAAGACAGGTAAATTAAATACGCCAAACAGGTGTAGACCAATCTTACCATGTTTTCCACAGAGAGCACACGCACTTTACACTGGACAGCAGTGCTAAAGTGCCCAGCATCCTAAATCCACCCAAACCAGGTCAGAAAAAAGACTAGGAGGAAGGCAAAAAGTTCAGGGATGACCCAGCAAAAAGGGCCAAGTCCAACACAGCACAATTGAGTTTATTCAAATGTTTTAAAGATGTATACCTTGCTTAAAGTTTAAAGAGCAATCAAGTGCCTTTGCATTGAAAGCTCTGACTACCTTCTATCTTCCAATCTTCCATTCAAGATATCGTTTTCAGCCTTTCACTAGCTTCAAGGAGTTTTCTATAATTCTAGGTTAAGATATGAAGATCTAGTTTCTGACCTCTGCTATGGATGTGAGTGGTGTCTGGTAGGCAGTCTTCTTGTAAAAGGGCTGCACCTTTAGGGAAACAAGCCTAGGCAGCAATATCCGCACTTTGCTTAAATGGCATCTGTGTGCACAATCATTCTTCTGTTTTGCAGTGGGGGGTACGTATATGGGTTTTATGAAATTAGCTTTGTGTGCATTATGTTTCACTGCCATGCAGCTAAACGGGCCTTCCCTGTAGAGAAAAAAATACAGTACTCTTAATTCAAAATCTTATATCTCTTTTCTTAATGTCTTTATTAATCATTTTTTGTTTTTCCATTAGAAAACACATGAACATGTCAAACAATTCTCTGTCATAATAAATCATAGGTACAGCTCAAAAAGAATCACATATTATAGCTCACTATACTTCCAGCTGCAAAGCAGAGCAGAAATAAAAAATATATACTTCAGCACATCTGGAGGCACAGAGGGACTCGAATGGAACAGAATGCACTTTGCATCACTGATTTCGTTTTTTTAGATTTTCAAGAAACAGTACAGTACAAGAACAAAGAAGTATATTGCTCAATCTCGGTGTCAATACATAACTAGACTTAAGGCAGATACATGCAATACAAAAACATCAGTCACCACCCTAGGCGCCATTACAGCAGACCAATCAAAGTTCAACCAGGGAAGCAAAGTTCAAGGGGTATTCAGCGAGGGGAAGGGCCAAGGGAAGTCAAGATATAAGGGGAGCCCCGTGTCCGCATTACTAGGATGTGGGTACGTGGGCAGCCCGCTTGAGAACGCGGACCCTCCCTGTGCTCAGTGGTTGTGAGGGAGCGTCTCAAGAGGATCAAAAAGGCCCCACCCGGCAACGATCAGACAAGGTATCACTGATTTTATAATTCAGAACTGTGGTTATTATGGTTCATCCTCATCAGCTAGGGTGACCAAGTCATTAACCATGCCTCGATGTCAGTATATATCCAAGGCCTTTGGAATACTGCATATGGCATATTTCCTCCGCTGTTGCCCATTCAACCGAGCCCTTTCTAGGTCTCGCCTAGCGTCGCAGCACATGCACTGCACGCTCTGCGAGATCTATTGTCTTCGGGTTGCATTCGGAAGTGGGGTAGAAGCTCCGCCTCTGCTTTTCATTGGCACACGTCATGCTTTATGTTAAACGCTCGCATTTCATTTGGAGTGAGGCTTTTTGGTTCCGTCCCTGTCTCCTTTCCTGCTCGCCCACCCGGACTGGATATCGGCCGCGCCTGTTTATTTATTTATTTATCTTTCCACGCAGGGCAAAAGGGAGCATTTCTCATCACTAAAGCAGTGTGCTTTTATTTTCTGTGCGGTCCGCCTTGGCCATGCTTGATTATTTATTTAATTAGTCTGGCTCGGCCGCACATGTTTACTTATTTATTTTTATTTATATTGTTGCTGTAACACTTTTCCAGTTCCTCCAGGGTCTTCTCTCCCCAGTAGTTCATGAGCCTTGCTGTCTCCTAAGCCTTTTCGCTAAAGTGTCTTCCTCCTTTCCCATACCTGTTGTCTCCCCTCTCTTTGTTAAAGAGCTCGTCTCCCTTTCAATGGTCGTGCTGGCTCCCTTCACTATTAGTGGCCCGCTAGACACTTTCATTTTCACCGCTACCCGGCATGTAGGTCCTCGTAGCTCTGTCCCGTGGTCCCTGCTTAATGGATACCATCAGCCCTGTTTCCCATGCCTCCGATGCTGCTCGCAAGCGAAAGTCCCTTCACAAACAAGGCTTTTCGCTTCAAGGACGTGTTCTATAGTTATTGGGGGTCGGGCCGTGGAAGCTGCCGAGGCGGGGCTTGCTGCAGTGTTACTGTTCGCGGCACCGAGCGAACTTAATCCTACTGCTTGGAAGTGAATGCGGGGCATCGTGGGTATGCGGCTGTCTGAAGTGTTTTTGTGTGCCACACTTTTTTTCATGGGCGGGACTTGGCACTATGGGGAAGAAGAGAGACACTGACCTCAATGGGGGTTGTGTTCTGGTTGTGTTGGAGTCCGTTTTTTTATTTATCTTCTTTAGGGACTGATCTTGATTCTGCCCTCTCTTTATACTGTTAATTGCCCCCAGAGGCTGGGTTTCTGCGTTTATTCCTGGAATGTGCGCATGCCTAATATTGCACTGCATTGCTTCCAGAACACCCCCACGCCCCTATCGCCCCCCTGAATCGTTTAGGCTGTGGCCGAAGAGCCGTTGCCGCATCGGTTTTAAGTAGCAAGTGCTGGCCTGAGGCACCGGAGTGTGGCAGGGCGAGACGTTGCAATCTGGCTTTGTGTTCTCACGACACGTATTGCTGGTGTTCACTATTGTAAACGAAACTCGAGTTATACTTTTGGTGGATTTAGAGTAGGGAGCAGGATTAAATGGGTTTTCTTGGGAGGAAAGATGTGAATGATATTTAGATGCGTTTGATGGGAATACAGCAGAAAGGTCACGCTGAGGCTTCGATGCGCATAATGCTTGGACCTGGGAAACATGACAGGGTGGCATCATCTTGACAATAATTAGTGAGCAAGAAGGCTTACTAAAAAGGACTTTAAAGTACTGTAATCATTTCAGTTACTAGTCATGTACTTATGAAATGGCTAGCCACTAACACAAGTACAGCTACAATGCTTCTACGGGCCGGTAAAGGCCCGCAGAGCAACAATCCAATGTTTTTCAAAGGCCTTTCGGAGCTCGAGGGGATTTTAATCCCCTTGAGCTTCAAGAAGCCTTTGTTTTATTTGTTAGAACATTCTGCCCTCTAGTGGCAGAATGTTCTAATAGCCTTACAGCCCTTCGTAGCAGGGCTATACCGGCTATTAAAGTCCCATGCTTTGTTAAAGTCCCTTGCCTTCGGCTCGGGTCTTTAACGCGGAATCGGGCCTTAAATAACCGGTATAGCCCGCTACGGCGGGCTATAGGCTATATTATGTGTGTTTTGGAATAGGAATTGTTGAATATGGCAGTTTGTTTCAGTGTGTGGATATGTACATTAGTAGTATACCGCATAATTTTAGGTGTTGATTTGAAATTGGTAATGCATATGTTGAGTAAGGTATTAGTGATGAGACTAGTTTTTATAAGTCTCTAATGAGGTAGAGTTGAAATATGCAACATATTTTTTGCGGCTTAGTTTAAAATTGAAGTTTGTTCTGTGAATTTATGAGGTGTAGATAGTGTTGTGGTAGAGAGACATCTATGTTTTTGAGTAATATGGTGAGACTTATAGCAAGGAAATGTGAATGGTTCCTGCTTTTATTTGGCTGAGTGTAATATTAAAAGTAGTTGTAAAAAGATAAAGTAGAGGCAGAGATTCATGCATTACTTAAATCCCATAAGCACTGTTCTTGCAGAGCAGGCAATGCCCTGTCAGTACTCATACACTCCTCCAATCACCCATCCACCACCATACACTTATCCATTCTTTGCGCTAATACCTAACCACTTATAACTTCACCATGCACTCTGTTTGCAGCACTGTAATCATTCCAGTTACTAGTCATGTACTTATGGAATGGCCTAGCCACTAACACAAGTACAGCTACAATATTCTGGGCACTATGCTTGCAGATCTCAAACCAGCTACATACTATTGATACACTCTTCTAAATACCCAGTTAGTACCTATGCAGTCTCGGAATCCTCCTGTCTGTCCCATGCACTTCTCCAATCACCCATCCAGTACTATATATTTATCCTATCACTCCACCAATAGCTAAGCACTTATAAATTCACCATGCACTCTGTTTGCAGCACTGTAATCATTCCAGTTACTAGTCACGTACTTATGGAATGGACTAGCCACTAAGGCAAGTACAGCGATAATATTCTGTGCACTATCCATGCAGATATCTAACCAGCTACATACTATTGGTACACTCCTCTAAATACCCAGTTAGTACCCATGCCATCTAGGAATCCTCCTGTCAGTCCCATGCACTTCCCCAATCAACCATCCAGCACTATCTACTTATCCTATCACTCCGCTAATACCTAAGCACTTATAAATTCACCATGCACTTTGTTTGCAGCACTGTAATCATTCCAGTTACTAGTCATGTACCTATGGAATGGACTAGCCACTAAGACAAGTCCAGCTATAATATTCTGTGCACTATCCATGCAGACATCTAACCAGCTACATACTATTGGTACACTTCTCTAAATACCCAGTTAGTACCTATGAGGTCTAGGAATTCTCCTATCTGTCCCATGCACTTCTCCAATTACCTATCCAGTACTATATACTTATCCTATTACTCCGCCAATACCTAAGCACACATAAATTCACCATGCACTCTGTTTGCAGCAATGTAATCATTTCAGTTACTAGTCATGTACTTATGGAATGGCCTAGCCACTAACACAAGTACAGCTACAATATTCTGTGCACTAAGCATGCAGACCTCTAACCAGCTACATACTATTGATTCACTCATTTAAATACCCAGTTATTACCCGTGCAGTCTAGAAATCCTCCTGTCATTCCTATGCACTTCTCCAATCACCCATCCAGCACTATCTACTTATCCTATCACTCCGCCAATACTTAAGCACTTATAAATTCACCATGCACTCTGTATGCAGCACTGTAATCTTTCCAGTTACTAGTCATATACTTGGAATGGTCTAGCCACTTAGACAAGTACAGCTACAATATTCTATGCACTATCCATGCAGACCTCTAACCAGCTACATTCTATTGGTACACCTCTCTAAATACGCAGTTAGTACACATGTAGTCTAGGAACCCTGTTGTCAGTCCCATCCACTTCTCCAATCACCCATCCAGCACTATCTACTTATCCCATTACTCCGCCAATACCAAAGCACATATACAATCACCATTCACATTGTTTGCAGCACTGTAATCATTCCAGTTACTAGTCTTGTACATATGGAATGGCCTAGCCACTAAGACAAGTACAGCTATAATATTCTGTGCACTATCCATGCAGACCTCTAACCAGCTACATTCTATTGATACACTCCTGTAATTATCCAGTTAGTACTTATGCAGTTTAGGAATCCTTCTGTCACTCCCATGCACTTCTCCAATTAGCTATCCAGCACGATCTACTTATCCTATCACTCTGCCAATATCTAAGCACTTACAAATTCACCATACGCTCTGTTTGCAGCACTGTAATCATTCCAGTTACTAGTCATGTACTTATGGAATGGCCTAGCTACTAACACAAGTAGAGCTATAATATTCTGTGCACTATCCATGCAGACCTCTAACCAGCTACATACTATTGATACACTCCTGTAATTATCCAGTTTGTACTTATGCAGTTTAGGAATCCTTCTGTCACTCCCATGCACTTCTCCAATCACCCATCCAGCACTATCTACTTATTCAATCATTCCGCCATTACCTAAGCACTTATAAATGCACCCAGGCACTCTCCTTGTGGTATTGTAATCTTTTAGTCACTAGCCATGTATTCATGCAATGATACAGGTTCTAACCATGCAGTTCCACAATCACATGTGTACTACTAATGCTATGCTCTAGCATGTTTCACACTACTCATACACTACTACCATTATGCAGGTAGCACTGTTCCATTGCTCAAATCATTAATGTAGTTTCTTTGTATGTATTTTTATAGTTATACATTTGAATATTTATATATAAATATTTTAATTATATAAAATTATTTTCAAAACGTAATTTTTAAGAAAGAGTTACAATGACAAGAACATAGCAAAGAAAAAGAGAACGAAGAAAAGAGGCCTATGTAAAAAAAAAAAGGAAAAGAGCAATTAGATCAAGTACAACATGGATCCTTAAAGAAAAAGCCTTCTGGTAAGAGAGGTAAAGATTTTTTTTTTTAAACTTGTAAAAATTCGAAAAAGATTGTATAAAAGTAGAGTACTCCAAAATTTACTAAAAAAAATGTAAAATATATAAAAGTAGATCAGCATGTTACAGACAAAAAAGGGCATTCTAAGTGCAATTGAAAAAGCATTTGAATTGAAAAGAAAATTGTTTATTTAAATTTTAAAAAGATTGAAGACTTTAAATACAATAATGCATTGTATGAAGGACAAATGTAAAAGGAAAAGAATTGTAAATAGAACTAATTTTTGTAAAATATTTTCCGGGTAATGGAAGCATACTTCTAGTACGGAACCTTTTTTTAATGAAGAAAGCTATTTTCAACAAAATACATTAGTGCTTGCAGTTGATACCTGTGGTCGTTGTTACGAACTGAAAAATGGTTGTCCAATTGAAAAAGAAAAGATAGTTCCTAGAAATGTTGAGGAAGTAATAGCTGAGGAAGTTCAAGGGAGACGTACCCAGGCTCCAGTCTTTACATGGGATTGTAGTAGTATTTGTAGTATACGTCAAGAATCTATTGATATTTTACTAAATTTCTTAAAAGAATATGGAAGAAAAACTGTGAAACAGAAGATTAAGATATTACAAGGACTGGATCCTTGCAAAGTGAGAAAAAATACAGGGTTGCAAGGTCATTCTCTGGCTTGTCTTTCTAGGAAAGTGTGTCAAAGTCGTTTTCATCATTTAAGAATGATAGCAGTACATCATTCCGAAATGCGGAAGTTAGTTAGAAGATTATACTACATGAAAAGTCCTGCATTATGTCTAAATGAAATTAATACAGCTCTTTTGCATGGTTCAGTGTTGGATGTAAAAACCACTTTGTGATGATATAGAGTTACGTTTCTTGCTGGTCAAGTTGAGTGTAGAGAAAGTGAGAGTTTGATAAGTGTAGGTGTTGAAGAAGAGATGGAAGATAATACTGATGAGAAGTTTGAAAAAAAATAACAAAGTTTAAACTATATTTGTATTTGTTGCCGACGTACTCACTATATAATTCAAACTAGGAATGTAGATGTGTTTTTAAAAAGTGAAAAGGAAAACAATGATAAATGGAGATAATTTGCTGCTTATCGGTTTGTGGAAGGTCGTTTTGAGTTAGGTACTGTACAATGTATTTGTAAATATTGTTACAATAAATTAGAAGAGAACAAAATGCCAGCTAGAGCTCTCCATAATGACTTAGAATTAGTAGCTATACCTCCAGAACTTAAAGATTTAAATACATATGAGGCTATCCTTATTCAATCTGTGCACCCATTTCAGGCTATAATTTGTATGGAGCCTACAACAGGTAAGCTGCCTCCAACAGATCTACAAAGAGGTTTAAAAGGAAGAGTTGTGCATTTACCTTTAGATTTTAAGAAAGATGTTGAAACTGTTGGTGTAGAAAGAGAGGATACTGAACCTTTAGTCATTCTTGTTAATGGTGTACCCACAAAGAGTCAGAAAATATGGCAAGAGTTAGTAGATGTCACGAAAGTCCAAAAGGCTCCATTATATCTGGTGCAAAACAATATTTACTATAAAAATGTAAATGTAGAAGAAGAAGAAATGAGTTTAGAAGATGGAACACACATTTCAAGTGGACAAATAGAAAAAGTGGGGAACTCAAGAAAAGAAGAAATGTATGAACATTATACTTTTTACCCTCTACATTCAAAAGAACTGATAGGAGATACTATTGAATTGTTCCAGATGAAAAAAGCAAAAGGAACTCCCATGAGTCTGTGGGAAAAAAGTTTGGAAGTTTGTTGTTGTCCACAGCTGTTCCCTACTGGAAAAGGTGGACGATATGATGAACGACCAGGTCAGATTCCAGCTTCAGAATATCGTACTTTACGACTATACTCAGAAGAACCAAGATTTCGCCAGTGTATTCCATATTTGTTTCATATTTTATTTCGAGTGATCTGTCTGCACTTTCATATGCAGTCAACCATATATTAAAAACAGGCATGCTTCTTTCACATGTTTCTGCAAAGGAATTTATGGACAAAGTTGAAGAAAGAGACGAACATTTAGAATCACAGTTAATTCATTTTATAGCATGTCAATGTGGCACTGATGAATATTGGTATCGATGTCATGGGGAATTAAAATGTATGTTAAGAAACTTAGGAACCCCTAGGTGGTTTGTTACACTTAGCTGTGCTGAATACGCATGGGATGATTTACTGGATTTTCTATGAGAAGCAAATTCAAATATAGAAAATAATGAATTGAAGACAGCTGGAGAACTGTGTTCCCTGGATCCTGAAAATGTTTGCAGATATTTTAATCATAGGTTTGAAGCTATGATGTCTTTCATCTGTAATAAAAAAATCCACCTATTGGCGAAGTTATTGATTTTTTTGGGAGAAAGGAATACCAAACTAGAGGTGCTCCTCATATACATATGCTTTTATGGATCAAGGATCCACCCAAATTTGGAACTGATTCGGATGAGACTGTTTTATCTTTTATTGAAAACTATGTTACCTGTGCGATTCCGAAAACAGGAGGAGAAAATATCTTAAGGCAGCAAGTTTTAAGGTTTCAAAGTCATCAATGTGGAAAATATTGCAGACGGAAATATAAGTCAAAGGATACATTTTACACAAAATGTTGATTTGGCTTTCCACGTCCAGTAATTTCCAAAGGAAGAGTGAACAGTTTTATGTCAGCAGGGGGGCATACTATCACTCGAAAATCACCCAAAAATACTTATAATATAAAAAGAACAGAAGAATCAAAGTGCATTAATGATTACAATCAGTGATTTTGAAGATGTGGAATGCAAATATGGACATACAATATGTTGTAGATAACTCAATTGCTGTTGCTCGCTATGTCACGTCATATATTACGAAATCTGAGAAGACAGAATTGAAAGAAATGTGGGAGGAAATTTCACAAGAGAAGAAACTTAGCAACAAATTGTACAGCTTCAGCTTGAAGATGCTTTCAGATTGAGAAATTGGATCCTACGAATGTTCAGATCGATTGACATCTGCAAGTTTATATTCAAAGTCAAGAGGAATCAGCTGGATAAGTCTAGGTCTTGCTGTAACACGAAATCGAGTTTTGAAATCTGTACAAGAAATTGAATACTTGGCACTGAATGAACCGGAAAGTACAGACATTCTGAAAACAAATATGTTGGATACGTACTATCCAAATAGAAGTCCATACCTGGAAAACATATGTCTATATGAAATACTGCAACATTATAGTTTTTAAAAAAATGTTACGGAAAATATAAATGAAGGAAGATACGCTGTAATTGGATCTGAAGGATGTTTGGTAAAACATGCCAAGGAAATCTAATTAATCACGGGAATCTAAGTTGCGATGCTCCAGATAAAAGGGAGTTTTTCTATTTAGCTCTTCTGCAACTCTTCAAACCTTGGCAGACTGAAATGGAATTACTTGGAGATTGTGACTGCTATCAAGATTCTTTCAATGCATGTAAAGATAGTATTGAATGTACAATTTTTCCAAATTATCTCCAAATGTTGAATGAAGAGATTAATCAAGAAAGAACTATTGCAGCTGAAATAGCTAGAGATAGTTCTCAAGATAGTCAGAGTTCTGCTCCACAAAGTCAAGATCCACTAGGAGATGCCATACTTGAAAATGAAGTGGCAATAGCAATGAGTGAAGTGGAAACGGTGATGCAGCAAGCACAACAGGAGAATATTGATTTGGAAAATTTAGAGGAACGTCTGACTACTGAACAGAAAGAAATATATCACCAAGTTACACAACAGATACAACATGGATTACTGCATGAAAATAATGATTGCCAATGTACATCATTTAGACCTATTCTTACGTACATCAGTGGACAAGCCCCAACGGGGAAAAGTTTCTTGATTAAATGTTTGTCAAGTTATCTACATAAAACAACGAATTCACATTAGTCTTGTGTTGTAACTACTCCAACTGGGTTAGCAGCACACAACATTATAGGTATTACATCGTCTACTTATGTTACCAGTAGAACATGAAAATAAGTTGGAATATCACAAGCTATCTGGAGAAGCTTGTTTTGAAGTTTCAAGAATACTGAAAAAAATGAAACTTCTGGTAATCGATGAAGTAAGCATGGTCTCAAACTTAATGCTTGCATTTGTACATTTGAGGATGCAACAGATTTTAAAAAACAAATAACGATGTTTTTTTTTAAATGAAAACATGTAATTGTATTTGGTGATCTACAACAACTCACACCTGTGAAAGGCCAACCGGTTTTTAAAACCCTTCTTCATGAAGACACTAAAAAATCTTTGGGAAGTATTGGAAATGTGAACATTTGGACTTATTTTGAATATAAGGAACTTATTAAGAACATGCGACAAGCAAATGATGAAGATTATGGAAACATTCTTCAAAATATTAGAATTGGTGTCTTAACAAAGGATGGAAAAAATGCTTTAGAAAGTCGGCTACTAAGAAACTTGTTTCCAAAAGAAAATATTGCACCTGAAACAATCTACCAAAGAATTGCAGAAAATAAATCTATAATTTGGCTTATGCCAACACTGAAAGAATGCTCTACTTTCAATGAAGAACTGTTGAAGCTGGAGAATGAACTGATAATGAAAATGGTAGCTATTGATAAAATAGAACATGAAGGAGTAACTATTCTCTTGTCAGAGAAATTACAGTTAAAATTAGACTCTTTGGAAAAATCAATATCTAAGACTGCTGGTTTGGAAAAGACCTTATATGTATCTGTAAACTGCCGGGTAATATTACGGCGTAATTTAGATGTTGAGAAAGGTTTAGTAAATGGAACAATGCGGAAAGTTGTTGACTTTGTTAGTTATCCAAATAGAGATGGAATTCAATTTTTGAAGATTAAATTTGATCAGATTGAAGAGGTGAAACAGATTGGACGTTGTTATGTTCGTTTCTTGCTTGTAAAAGATTTGTATGTTCATAGAAAACAGTTTCCTGTTTGTTTAGCATATGCAGTGACCATTCATAAATCTCAAGGTTTAAGTGTAGACAGTGCTTTGGTAAATACTGGAAGTTTTGTGTTTAAAGAGGGTATGGCATATGTTGCATTGTATCGAGTAAGAACGTTATCCGGATTGTATTTGATTGATTTTGATGAGCAAAAGGTTATGCCCATGTAAATTGTGTAAAAGAGTACAATAGGTTAAGAAGACTCTATGCTCCTTGCTTAGGTGAATATCCTATTTATGAAAAACATTTAATACGTCCAAAACGAAAATATGATAAACATTTTAGTGAGGTTACAAAGAAAAAAAGAATGATGAGTCTGGAAAGAAAATAGAAGGGAACACGGTTGCTAATATTGTAGGATATCAGTTAGAAAATAGTTCAGGCATCAACTGCTATGCTAATGTAATCGTGAACGTTGTCTTTTTTTTAGAAAATCTACAGCATGCATTTATGGAAAATCGAGACAAAAGATTTTGTTCTTTGTTACATTATATTTTTGAAAAGTTGAAAACTGATAAAATGAACATCCATACTGCTTGTGATGTGTGGAATCTTCTGGATATATATTCTGGTTCTTCACAATTTACACAGAATGTACAGCAAGATGCTCAGGAATTGCTTATGTTTATGCTTGCAGTATTAGAAGATGAAGGTATACAAATTGAAAATCTGTTTGGACTACGTTACAGATGGGATCATAGATGTGACAGCTGTTCATTTTCATCTACCAGTAAAATAGACACTGAACGATTCATATATTTGACAATACCAGATTTGAAAACAGTGTCTTTCAACGATCTAGTGAAATCAGCTAATCAAGATCTGGAGTGCAAATCGGAAATGTTGTCAACATTATTTATAGAAAGATGTGGACAATATATTATTTTAATGCTGCAACGTTGTAGAACAGATGGAAGAAAATTGGAAACCAAAATTAAAAATTTTGTGGCAGGTCAAGTGTCAATTTCAGGAAGAACTTTTAAAACAGTGGCTATTGTTTTCCACGATGGACCTACTTCAACATCTGGACACTATACTGTGTATTTAAAATGCAATAAAGGATGGACACTATGTAATGATGCACATTTACAGTTCAAATTTCGGTTGCCTAATGAATTACCAAATTCATATTTAATATTTTTTATGCCAAAATTCTGAGAAGATATGAACATGAATTACTGACTATATTTTTGATATTTACACTACAAATGATTTGAAATACATCATTCGTCCTATTGGAAACATGTGAATATGATTTTAGAAGTCTGTCTTGGATATCCTCATTGCAAATGTTTTCATAAACATCATTCGGACTATTGGGAAGGTGTGAATATGAAGTAAAAAGTTTATTTTGGATATACTCAATGGAAATATTATCAGAAACACCATTCGGCCAGTTGGGAAGAAGTTGATAATTACGGTTTCAATTATTGATTCAGTTCTTTCATATTGCATTTGGAAAATTGTGTTCGAAAGAAGGTGGTCATATATTTGATCTTTGTATTATATACTTTGTTACTAAGGATGTTCATTTGTGAAAATGTAAATACAAAGTTGAGTTTGTTGTAGATATTTTGAAGAGAAATATGTTGGTTTTTTTTAAACAATCTTATTGATTGTATTTTTTTGCCCGCTGTCATTTGAAATCACTGTGTATGGTGAAATTCAATAGAATCTGAAGACAGCAAAAAAAGGCAAATTGAATATGTGATGTAATTGTATACTTATTTTGTGTTGCAAAAGCTATAAATTTGTATGTAATAATTGAATTGTTTTCTTCTCTTTTACAGACCCTACTACTAAAGTTTAAAATATTTTAAATTTACATTACAAAAAAAAGAAGTGAAAAAATGTTACTATTAATTTCATATCTACTTGAAAACAGGTAAGATTAATTCACCCAGGTACTACTCATGCAGTCTATCAAAGACACTGTCACTACCTGTGCACAACTCCAGTCACCCAGCTAGTACCATATACTAATCCAATCTCTCCGCTAATACCCAAGCACTTATACATTCACCATACACTCTCCTTGCAGTACTGTAATCATCCAGTCACTGCTCACGTACTCATACAATGGCTCAAGCACTAACACAAGCACTGCTACAATTCTCTACGCACCAGCGACATACTACTGATTCACTCCTCTAAATACCCTGATAGTACCCATGCACTCTAGCAATCACCCTGTCAGTGCCCATGCATTTCTCCAATCACCTATCTAGCACGATGTACTTATCCAATCACTTTGCTAATACCGAAGCACTTAAAAATACACCATGCACTCTCTTTACAGCACTGTAATCATCCAGATACTAGTCACATACTTATGCTATGGTGCAGACACTAACAAGCAGTGCTACAATTCTCTGTGCAGTATCCATGCAGACCTCTAACCAGCTACATACTACTGATTCACTCCTCTAAATACTCTGGTAGTACCCATGCAGTCTAGCAATTCTCCTGTCACTCACCATGCACTTCTCCAATCACCCATGTAGCAGTATATACTTATCCAATCACTCTGCCAAAACTCAAGCACTTATTAATACACCATGCACTCTCTTTACAGCACTGTAGTCATCCAGTCACTGCTCACGTACTCATACAGTGGCTCAGGCACTAACACAAGCACTGCTACAATCCTCTGCGCACTATCCATGCAGACCTCTAACCAGCTATATACTACTGATACACTCCTCTAAATACTCTGGTAGTACCCATGCACTCTAGCAACCCTCCTGTCAGTCCCAATGCACTTCTCCAATCAACCATTGAGCACTATCTACTTATTGACTCACTCTGCCAATACTCAAGCACTTATAAATACACCATGCACTCTCTTTACAGCACTGTAGTCATCCAGTCACTGCTCACGTACTCATACAGTGGCCCATGCACTAACACAAGCACTGCTACAATCCTCTATGCACTATCCATGCAGACCTCTAACCAGGTACATGCTATTGATACACTCCTGTAATTACTCAGTTAGTACCCATGCAGTCTAGTAATTCCCCTGTCAGTTCCCATGCACTTCTCCAATCACCCATCTAGCAGTATGTACTTATATAATCACTTTGCCAATACACACTCTCCTTGCAGTACTCTAATCATCTACTCAGTACCCATGTACTCATGCAAAGACCCAGTCACAAACACATGCACTGCTGCAATCGTCTATGCACTACTCCTACAGTCCTCTAACCACTTACACACTTCTCATTCGCTCCTTCAAATCCCCTAGTATTACTGTTACAGCCCAGCAATCACCCTCTCACTTCCCATGCACTCCTCCACTCACCCAGCCACTACCATGTAGTAATCTAAACACTCTGCCAATACCCAAACACTTATAAATTCACCACACAGTCTCTTTGAAGTACTCTAATCATCTACTCAGTACCCATATACTCATGAAAAGACCCATTCAAAAACACATGCACTGCTGCAATCGTGTATGTGCTACTCATGCAGTACTCTAACCACTTGCACATTTCTTATTCGCTCCTTCAAATTCCCTGGTACTACCCATGTACACATGAAATCACGCAGGCACTACTTATGCACTACTCTATTCACCCATGCACTACTGATACACTCCTGGAATTATCCAGACACTACGTATACACTATGCTTTTACTCCTTCCATCATCTAGGCACTACCCATACAGTCCTTCGATCACCCACTATTCTTGCATTAATACAAGCACCCACACATTAATAAAGCACTTAGAAAATCACTCAAATTCTATCCATCTACTTCCTTCAATCAATCACAGATCAATTCATACAACACTCAGAATATTTTTCTTCTTTAAACCAAATAGGCGGTTCTAAAAAGAACAATTTTTTTGTTGTTTTCTTCATATTTTGTATTTTTTACATTTTATCTCTAACGATGGTCCTAGAAGAATGAAAGAAAAATGGGTGGGGTCCTACAACTTCTAGAATAAAAAGCCTGTAAACCAATAATAAACTTTCTTTTCAAGTCACATGGGCTTCGAGAAGGGCACGCACTGTGGCACGGAACGTTCCCACACCCAACGCGGTTCTGCAAAAATACATTTAAAAATAATATATCTTTAAAGCGGTTACAAATATATAACTTATATAATTCTCTTAAAACATCTCTTGATGTAATATATATAATAAACTTATATAAACATAATTTTATAGGTTAAAAATTTACGATCGAATCACGCACCCAGCGCGACATCGCAACTCATGTACGTGACATAGCGCGGCGCCTAAACCGCGCACCACTCGCTAATGTAACGTGGAACGTGCACAACTTAACCAATATATTGGCTAATTACTTGAATTTGTGTAGCGACCGAGACAGGTGCACGATAGGTGGGCGAATGTTTTTACTTTTTTTTTTTTTTAAAGTTAATTTAATTTTACAAAGAATTTTTTTTTTATTAACATTTTTTTAAAAAAACATTTCTTGCAGATTATAGTTACATATTAGCATTTTTTTTCAATTATGAACATTACAGAAAAACAAAAGGATACAGCTAAGTTATAGTTAGAAATTAGCACTTAAAAAACCATTGAAATTCACTGAAAAAAAACTATAGGTTTTAGGCACGTTATAGCTAGAAATTAGCATTTAAAAAAAACATAGAAATTCACTGAAAAAACCATAGGTTTCAGCAACGTTATAGTTAGTTGGACATTTCACTCGTACAAAACCATAGATATTCTGGCGTTATAGTTAGTTGAGCTTACTATAACTCGTACCCCCACAATGCACTGCTGATGGCGTCACATATTACATCATTCATGACATGGTCAGTGACATCACTGATGATATCACTGATGACATCTCAAATGACATCACTGATGACATCACTGATGACATCATCCACGTGAAAATCTGATGCACCTCCTCACACCCTAATATAAGTTTTGATACACCCATTCTAAAATACAAACTTCCATTTTCGAAACCATAGACACACCAATACCAGTTACTACATACCCACTCACTGATTCCTAGGTCTACATACATGTCCACTCATTCATTGATACAGTCACTCATACATGCAGTCACTCATCAATACAGCACTATCATATGCACTCATACACCTATACAGACACCCACACACCGCCACTCACCCATAGAGTTACTCACACACCTAGTCAGTCATGCAAAGAATCAATCACTCTCCCATTTACTCACCCATACAGTTATACACACACCACTTCACTTATTTATACAGATACTAACACATACTTACTGTCTTCTACAATCACTGACACAAGCACACACTCATTCTTACAGCCACTCTCACTATCACCAACTCTCACATATAGTCATTTATATACTCTAACTCTTACATATACTGCCTTTCACATATGCTGTTACTCACACATGTACCACTGAGACATCCATTCACTCACCAACACACCCATACATACACTCACCCACACATACAGCCCTTAAGAAATGCACACTTAAACCCATACACCCAGTGAAGCACCTACTCACACATCTATGCAAAGTCACACACCCCCCACCCACCCATAGAGACACTCAGGCACCCTACAAATTGTCAGACAACCAATCAATAACCCATATACACACTCTATAGCTACTCACCAACACATGCAGATGCTTACACACCAACTGACAGACTAATACTGATATTCCAAGTTAAACTTTATTTCGGCCACTAGGGCCATAAAAGTACAGAAATATAAAATCACAAAGAGATAAAATTCACTAAAAAGAGTAAACACTTTCAGTTATAAATCCACTTATTACAAATACCTTACAATAGCAAAGTTCTCCCACTATTATCAAATAGCACAATTGGGCCACAGCTATCTTCATACACTGCTAATATCAGTTAAAAACTTAAGATATAAAATTATTAAAAGTATGCTTAAAAATTACAAATACAGGGAGGTATTGGCGGGACATAAGGCCACTGCCATATAACCAGAAAAAAACCTTTAAACCTCCTACAACCCTGTCTGCCCAGATTGAGTCTTAAGCACTCCCCGGCGTATGTGCCACATGTGGTTCAGAAAACGAGCCACAGCAAACACGATTGGGGGGTGCGTGTCGTATTTTAAGACTCGGTACACCTGGGCATGTCTCACAAAACCCAAATTTCTGCAAATTTGGATTAACCAGCGTTTGCGAGGCAATTGATATGCAGGGCAGAAAAACAAAACATGTGCCTCTGACTCAAGCTTGTAATTACAGACGGGACACTCAGCCTTGGACTCTTCAGCCCATTTGCTTGTGTGTGTGGCAAGTGGGAGATTCCCTAATCTAAACTGGACATACAGTTTTCTGGCCACAGGGCAATGGATCAGATCCAGAAAGGGTTCGCCTCTGTATACATCTTTTATCTGGAGGAACTCAGCAGTAATCCGGCCAACTCCCCGTGAGCTTCCCTGGATGACCATAATGTTAGCGTACCTACAGAGCCTCACCAGTTCAGTCCTGGCTAGAGTTGGGCGATCAGGAGATTTCCACAAATCAGACCTGCCCATCCTCAGCGCAAGATCCCTGATATGGCGAACCCAGGGTATTTTCTTGGAAGCGGTGAGTGACAAAATCTCCTTGAGCTCGGCATTGTAGGAAGACAACTCCGGAGTCACCCAAACCCGCTGCCAGAATATAAGAGGTCTAATCGCTACTTCCTCCTCGATAGGCCTCATACCCAAATCCAAGCGGAGAGGAATTAGAGGCGTGCTGCGGGGGAGACCAATAAGCTGCCTCATAAAATTATTCTCAACCTTCATTAGATCAGGAGTTGGGCAAAAACCCCACAGTTCTGCCCCATAAAGCGTGGCCCCCCTCGCCTGAGCTTTAGAGATTTCCATAACTGGGGCTGCTGGCTTAAACACTGAGACTCTATGCATTTTCAAAATACCGCCCATGGTCTGTGTAAGCTTAACGCTTGCCTTGGCCAGCTGAAACCTCTACTCGAAGTTCTCAGAAAGAGTGACTCCCAAATACTCAAAAGTCCTCCCCCTTTCAAGGGGTATGCCATTTAGGGCGTGTAGTCCGGGGTGGGTTGAAGATCATAAATTTAGTCTTGGTTAGGTTGATTTCCAAGCCCCGCAATTTACAAAAGTTCACAAAACCATCAAGTATACGCTGTATACCCATTGGCGATTTTGACAGCAAAAGGGTATCGTCCGCGGACATAAGTGCGGGTACCTTCCCTGTGACTTGCTTAGGGGAATCGTTATCCTTTATATTTAGTAAGTGTTCAATTAGCCCGTTTATGAAGAGGCAGAACAGTTTAGGGGCAAGGACACATCCCTGGCGTACCCCCTTTTTGACAGGGAAGCGTGCAAACAATTCCCCATGTTTCCCACACCTTACTTGGGCATAGTTTTCCGAATGGAGCCTTGCTATCACATTGAGTAAGTAGGGTGGAATCCCCATCTCCTTTAATACTTCCCAAAGTTTCTCTCTGGGAACCAAATCAAAGGCCGACTTCAGATCAACAAATATTAGATAGAGGCTGCCACCCTCCACTAACGCTGTTTTCCAAAAAAGCAACTGCAACCTAAATATTTGGTCTACAGTTGACCTCTTTGCTCTGAAGCCGGCCTGAAATGTGGTTAGTATCCCCTTCTCTTCTATCCAACCCTGTAATCGATCTAGAAGGACTCGACCCATCAGTTTCTGAGTGGTGTCGATCAAACTGATGGGTCTATAATTCGAGGGAAGTAGGGGGCAACCTTTTTTAAATATGGGGACTATCTCGGCCCCTAACCATGTATCCGGAGGGTCCATACCATTCAGAATTGCGTTGAACAGGGCGCACAGATATGGAGCCCAAATAGCGCATTCCTCCCGGAAAAGATCGCCTGGGAGTTTATCTAAACCCGGTGCTTTGTTACAGTGGAGATTATTAATAACGTTTGCTACTTCAGTTATAGTGATATCCCACTCCCCAGCCCCCTGACAAGCCCTGGGTTGACTAGGTGAGCTGATGTTATCACTAATACCATCCTTGATGTCATACAGCGCCCCGTAGTGAGACTCCCATGCCTCGGGAGCAATGTTGGGCTCTAGAGCCGAACTCCCTTCCCTGTCCCCTGTACTCACTATAGCCCAGAAGGTTTTTAGGTCCTTATCACACAGGGCCAGCCTTAGGGCCTCCCACCTCTCTTCTTCCCAGTTTTTCCTTTCCTGAAGGGAGGTCTCTTCATACCTTGCCCTTGCAAGAATGATTAGCGGCCTATCATTGTCCGTCAGCGCCGCCAACAAATCACGTTTAGCCCTACAACACTTATCATTATACCATGGACAGGTAGGGCGCTTCCGCTCTCTCCGCTTGGATAATGGATGGAACATGTCAGACAATTAAGTGACAAGCTCCGTGTGTATTTTGCCTGCTAGATCTCGTTGCTGTGCTAATGGATCCTGTACTATCCCCCACATACTAGAAATCAATGGTGTAACTATTTGGTCAACTTTCGCCAGTTTTGTAGGAGAGTGTTTAAAATAAGGTCATTTTACCCTCCTTCTATTGTTAGTCAGCCTTGGAGCACTAGGCTCATTAGTGGGAGGGAATAGTGGCTTGGTCATGCTGAGCTCTCCAGCATTTAAGATCACTATCAAAGCGTTGTGGTCACTGTCTTGTCTAGGATCAACATACAAGTCAAGAACTTTACCCCAGAGTCTAGTTTCCACCATGATATAATCCAGTAAGGAGGCCTGTCCTGGCCGGTTAAAAGTAAACTGGCCTGGCTGGTCCGATGTGGTCCTCCCGTTACATGCCCTAAGTGAGAAGGCCAGGGTGAGTGAATAAAGTTGTAGGGCCAGAGGTGACCACACCTTAATAGGATTAATCAAGGGATCAGGAATCGACCAAAGTAGGTCTTTCTCTGAGGGTGCTGCATGATTGAAATCAATGATGGGCTCAAATTGGCAATTAAAATCACCCCCCACTATCAGCCACGTTGCTGGATCTAAAGTGGGTTTAAAGTGCGCAAGATAGTCCAAGGTGGCAGATTTGTGCCTACTAGTCCCAGGTCTAGAGTAAACATTAATGATGGCTATTTGTATCTTGGTAGGGAACACCAACAAAACACATTGGATGTCATTTGAGGGTGAAGATAACTGCTCAGCTCTACAACCTAGGTGTGTACCTACCCATATAGCTAATCCACCAAATGGTCTCCCTCTCCCCCCCATAGTTGCCAAGATGTTAAAAGATGCAAAGCCAACCCGGTGGACAGTTTCCCTAGTCCAAGTCTCCTGGAATATGCAGATGTCCTGTTTATCTACTAAGTGCCCCCAGTCTGGACAGGGGAGTTGGTTATTTAGACCAGCCAAGTTCCAGGACAATATCTGCAATCCACTGTCCTGTGCTTTAGGCTCACTTGTGGCCTCAGGTGCAGTAGCATGAGGAGGGGACAGTTCACCCAGGGTGGCTCCTTGCGTGTTGGCAGAGACAGCTTCAAATCTATTCTCCCTATTTTTGCCTGCCAATGGGGTTTTAGGTGTAGCATCGGGGGCCCTTCTCCCCTGCATCCTCTCGCTGCAAGGTCTTTGATGCAAGGTGGTATCTGTATTACTGTCCCTAACTTGTTGCCTCCCACCGTAACCTATTTCTGCCTTTGGGTCCTGCCACTGCATTGGTGTCATATCTCCTATAGGTGGACCACTCCCCAGTCAATCCACCCCCTCAAGACTTTCATATCTATTGCTTACCGAGATGTCAAATAAGGAGCGCCTAAAGGAAGCTACCCTACTGGCTTCACTTGGGTGAGCCAAACCGGATATAGATGGGACAGCACCCTCTCTGCTAGTCATTTGGTGTTGAGGATAAAAATAGTTCAGAGGTCGCAGGGTAATTCCGGTTAAAACACTATGGCAGTGGGTGGTGGTATTTATAAGATTTCCAGCAATAAGTGGATTTTTAAAATTGATAATTATACACTCCCCTTTGTCTGTTTTTGGGCTGGGACCTAGCCACCCTACTCTTCGAACCGTTAAAATCTCTCCAGCTCTAGCATATTCAAAGTGCTTATACCTCGCCAACCAGAACAGGCATTTATTTCTGAGCTCGAGTTGAGTTTCCTTTGTATTGGGTGCGATTGGAGGGGCTCCAGTCAAAATGGCAACATAAGGTGCGCAGGCCGGGGGTAAGTTGATATTGGGCAGATCGCTGTTTGCACTCTTGTTCCCCTCTACAAGATGGACTTCTGCAGGTTGCCTCCTCCTTACACTTGCTACGTCCTGGGCATGAGAAGTAGGGTTGGCACACTGCCTATCATTAGGGGCTGACATCCCGGCACCAGACTTAGGGCCATGTGGCACATTTTGACTCTCCCTATGGGTTTTACAATCCCCTGCTCTTGAAATATTAGCAGGACCCACAGAAGAACGTCTCCCCTCCCCCCTCGGGTGGGCTATGTTTGGATAATCCACCTGGCAACCTTTATCCCTTCTTTCTACTGTAGTGCAAGTGGGACCAACTTGGTGGACCAATGTCCCTACGTCCCTTGCTACTAGTGCTTTCTCCAGCTTTGCTAGCCTGCTAGATAAGGGAGCCAGTTCTTCCTTAATAGTGGCTTGCACTTTGGTGTGCAAGTCTGCCAACAGATTCAATACCCAAGAGGGGTGAGTTGTATCAGCTCTGCCATCTTGCGAATTGGCCAGATTTAAATCATGCACGTTACCCCCCCTTTTCCGTCTAGTGTACCTTCCCATACTTTCTTATTTTTAGACCCTGCCTCAGCTGATGATTTACGTTTGCCCGGTTTGATGTTATGCAATGTGGTTTTAGTCTTGCGGGGACCTTTTATAGTGGGAAGTTCCCGAAGAGATAGCTCAGTGGACTCAGCTAAAATCGTTTGGGGCATGGGAGATGACGGTGCCGGGTCTAGTGACACGGTGGGCATATCCGGGGTAAGAGACAACCGCCTCTCTGTGCGTGCAATTTCGGTGTCCACCACCCCAATTGCCCTCTGCAACATTTTATCTATTGATTTAGGTAGGGGCGTTGGGTCACTGGCACATTTGCTACTGCCAGTGCCTACTTTTTTCCCCATTTTACTACCCACTCGTGCTCTGCTGCTCCTACGTTCCATCCACAAAATGGGTTTTCGCTATTTAGACTTATGGGCAGGAGACTAGACACCTTATTAACCACCCACTTGCAGCATACAAAAATTGTGCTAGTCTTTCCACTTCTCAATTTACAGATTAGATGGAGACAGTCCTCCTCTTGGTTGCTGGATGATAGTTCCTAGGTAGTGATGCTGGATACCTCTGTACACACCATGTCTGCACAAATGTTGGAAGTAGTATTACCCACGTTTAGATGGTCGGTGAGTCTCCTGTAACAAAACCAATAGGGGTGGCCCTGCCCTGCTTCTTCCTGGCAATGACGGGCTAGGACGGGCCCGCCCTTGGCCCGGGCTTGGCCCGGGTGCGTCCAGCGCTGCGGTGGGGGAGGCTGCGCAATAAGCGCGATGGCCACGCCTCCCCCTGACCACCGGCACCTAAAGTTGAGGGCAAAGGACACTGGGACTTGAAGTCCGTCGATTTTGCTGTAGCGCTTGGTAGCAGGAAGCGTTAGCTGGCGCAGTCACCAGGACTCCAGAGCCTCTCCCAGCCCGGACAATCTTCACATCAGCCCCAGGATAAGAGGGGCAAAGGCGGAAAAACAGCAGCAGCCAAGGAACCCGCACCGCGGTGGGGGAGGCAGCGCTATAAGTGCGATGGCCACACCTCCCCCTGACCACCGGCACCTGAAGTTGAGGGCAAAGGACACTGGGACTTGAAGTCCGTCGATTTTGCTGTAGCGCTTGGTAGCAGGAAACATTAGCTGGCGCAGTCACCAGGACTCCAGAGCCTCTCCCAGTCCGGACAATCTTCACATCAGCCCCAGGGAAAGAGGGGCAAAGGCGGAAAAACAGCAGCAGCCAAGGAACCTGCACCCCGGTGGGGGAGGCAGTGCTATAAGCGCGATGGCCACACCTCCCCCTGACCACCGGCACCTGAAGTTGAGGGCAAAGGACACTGGGACTTGAAGTCCGCCGATTTTGCTGTAGCGCTTAGTAGCAGGAAGCGTTAGCTGGCAGTCACCAGGACTCCAGAGCCTCTCCCAGCCCGGACGATCTTCACATCAGCCCCAGGGAAAGAGGCAAAGGTGGAAGAACAGCAGCAGCCAAGGAACACAGTTTAGTTACTAACCCATGCATTCAGTAAGACACAATTATTCACTCACTTAATCAGTCAGTCACGCACCTACTAAATCATCCATTCAGACACTTATACACCCACTCATTCTTCAATACACACACATATATATATATATATATATATATATATATATATATATTCACTTAAAAAACCATAGGTTTCACACATGTTATAGTTAGCTGGACATTTCACTCGTGAAAAACCATTGAAATTCCCCCGTTATAGTTAGTGCAGGCAACTATAACTCACGCGACCGCAATCCTCTGCTGATGACGTCAGATATTACATCACTGTATTTAGACACTTATTTACCCAGGTCTTCTTCCATTAATTTTTAGCTATACATATATTACAAATATTTTTGTTTCAGAAAGACACATATGTCATCAGTGATGTAATATCTGACGTCATCAGCAGAGGATTGCGGTCGCGTGAGTTATAGTTGCCTGCACTAACTATAACGGGGGAATTTCAATGGTTTTTCACGAGTGAAATGTCCAGCTAACTATAACATGTGTGAAACCTATGGTTTTTTAAGTGAATTTGCAAGGTTTTTTAAATGCTAATTCCTAACTATAACGTGTGTGAATCCTATGGTTTTTTCAGTGAATTTGTACGGTTTTTAAAATGCTAAGTTATGTATTTTTTTTTTTTTTTAAGGTTTTTCACCGTGCGCGTACAGTACGCGCACGGTGCGCTTCGCGCACTGTGCACGCGCTGTGGGCGCGCTTTGCGCTTCGCACACAGCGCGCCCACGTTACGCAGTTCACGGAATTTTTCCGTTTCTACCGTACGCGCACGCTACGCGTACTCCGCGATTTTTCGCAAAAAAATTAAAGGAAATTTTGGCCCTTGGGGGGTCCTTCTGGGACCCCCTGACAAAGGCTAGGCGGTCAGGAACTGTCCACCCTGCCCCCTTTTCACGTTCTCCACCTTTGTTTTTCACCCCCTCAGACTGCGAGAGACAAAATGGCGGCCGACACTTCCTGGTTTCGACCGATTCGAAAGTTTACTAAGATCTAACAACCAATCAGAATCGCGCTCGCGCACGGCAGCGTGTGCGTACGGTTAGTTTTACCGTACGCGCACGGTGCGCGCTTATAGATATATATATGCTTTTAAATGCTATTTTCTCAGGAAATACTAAACAGATTTACACCAGACCTGCAAAAGGCACATCCCTGACCTGAGGACTACCTCTCTGCCAAATTTCAAGTAATTCTGTTCAGCCGTTCGGGCTGTAGCTTGGACTAAATTTCCTATGGAAAAATGCATGGGGAAAACGTGTTTTGGGACCCCCCCCCTTTTTCTCAGCACCCGCTTGACGAATCCCCCCGAAAATTTCGCGAGGATTCGTCAATCGGCGCCAAAGTTATTCCAAATAGAATGTTGCGGATTTCCTATGGAAACACGATCCTAACTATAACTATCTACTGGCGACCGCCAGTAGATAAAATATATATATATATACTTTAAATAGAGTGGTCATCAGCCATAGAGTTGTCATGTGATCAAGGGCGGGATCGCCCGAAACGCGTAATGGCGGATAATGGCTAAATAAACTCTTTACAAGAACTATTGGGTCTGCGCTTGTTTGTTTTGAACAAAGAAAGTGAAGGCGAGTTGGAGTGGATATATATATATATATATATATATATATATATATAAATAAATAATCGCTTCACTTGCACCAGTGTCTCGCACTCTCGAATGGGTGCTGTAAGGCGGGGGGTGCTCCCGCCAAATATCCACGCTCCACGTCTCCTCTTCTTTCAGAAAAGACACAGCACTCGCGGGGGGAGAGTCAAAGATTTATTGCGACTCACAGTTTTTGGTTTTAGCGCTGTGAGTCGCAATAAATCTTTGACTCTCCCCCGCGAGTGCTGTGTCTTTTCTGAAAGACGTGGAGCGTGGATATATATCAAAGCAAACAGTCTGTAGCTGATGCGCTCGTTTCTAGCGGGTGCCGGTGTCGAGGTCAGACAATCCCTCGTAGTTAAATATCCAAACAAAGAACCACCGCACTCCAGAAAGCGATAGTTATCGAAAAAGCTTATTTATTTAAGCATAAATTCCACCACCATACACCACCCACCAACGCTTCGAACAAGAAATGTTATTTTTCACGGTTTCGTGAGTCCGTTTTTTGTTTCACCCTTAAATAGTGTTCATTGTTACCACCAGTGCAATGCATTCAGGTATTGGTATTTTCTATTAGAGTCACGGTTTCATTTTTCTTGAATTCAATTTAACTTTATAGATGGCACTTTTGTAAGCTTATCCCCAATAGTGTTCGCACTTCCGAGTACTTAACTCTTGTTAACATAATTATTTCATATTACTCTAGTATGATACTAGTATATAATTGTGAACATGTTGGATGGCATAAATATTGACTCCTAAATATCATTTACAAAAATATTGATCATTACTGTTAAAGATAGCAAATCTACACTCAGTGGACCAATAGTTTTGTAAACGATATTTAGGACGCAGTATTTATGTAAGGTGTTATTTCTGCATACAGGATTCTGACACAAACCCTACTCGCTTTCTTTAGCATCACCATGTATGGTGCTCTCTTACCCTCTTTTGAGACTTCGCAATAAGGCACAGAGAGCCATCCATGGCTGGCATGTACTGTCCTAGCACATTCCTGACCTTTGGGTGCTAGGGTCCTGCACACTTGCACAATATGAACTGTTTTCCATAGTCATAGAGCTGTGTAATAATATCTGCACTGCAAGTAGTAGCATGCCAAAGTTCCTTACAGCTGTTTAGAGAACACTGTATGATTCCAGCTATCTTGGTCCTATAGTTTGGCGACTTAATGACTTAATTCTTTGTTTACTAAAGAAGAATCATCATTACAGTGGAGTAATACAGTACAGAAGCTAACAATTTTTAAAGATTTTTTGGGTCGAGCCTAATGGCAGTGCGCATGCGCTGCTTTGCGAGACATGCTGTAATCCCTCTGTGGGCTTAGACCACGTCCACCACTTTCCATTGGTTGTTTCATGTGCCTTTCTAAATTGCTTTCTTTTCATTGGCGAAACGCTGTTATTTGTCCCGGCTTTGGTAGTGTTTTCACTTTCCTGGTGACTGCCCCTGTTACATGTGCCCCTACTTTTGGATTTATTTATCATTTGTGCGACACACTCATTTTTTTGCTTTGAATGGTCCTGTGATGTTTCTTGCTTACTCACTCTCATTCCCTTTATGCATATCTATGATCTGCTCCTATCTCCGAACGCAATCGCTACCCGTTGTCAGTGATGCCTTTGCTCCCTCCCTCTCCTGTTGACCGTGTTCACCACCTCCTCGTTTTATTGTGTTTCAGCCGGAGAGTTTGAATTGTCGGCTTTTCTTCCTGTAGGCATTCAGTGCTAATAAACCTTCTGGAATGGTTTTATTTACATTTCATATGGGCGTGTTTCTGCATTTCTGTAGATATGGGAGAGCCAATGCTGAGACTCGAACCCGCTTCCCCAGTTTCAAAGTCATCAGCTCTTGATGTTATGCTACATCCTCTCACTAAAACAATCGGCATCTTTTGGTGTTTTGGTCTTCTTTTGTTTCCCTTAGTAGACCCAATGTGTACTCATATCCTGGGGGTCTGCTAAGGTTTGATTACATACAGCACTGGTTTACAATGATTCTTCTCTCTGTCAGTTTCCTAATTAAACATTTTGAAATTGGAGTAATATTTTTTTCCTAGGTTATTTAGTTGGCAGGTCTGTATACTGGACTGGTGGCATTTGCCTTCCACTAAACCTCGCCAGCACAGGCATGAACATACAGGTGAGGCGAGACGTGCGTGCATTCGTGCTACGGAGCACACATAGGGGCAGGAGTACAGCCGCAACAAGGTTCAGTAAAGTAAAGACTACTGCAGTCATTTGCACTGAACGAAAGGTCATGTGTTGAATACCAGGCAAGCTTTGGCCTTCCAGTCACCTGTGGTTGATAAAAAGGCTACCATTAAATTGTGTAACAGTAACACCTGTTATTTACATCGCTTGGAAGCGCCAAATGCGTGGGAACTCGAGTCTGAGCGAATTCCAGAGGCTGCTGAGTGACGCCGAATATTCGCAGTGCTTCGTTGTGAGGCATTGGTGTCCCTGCAATGTTGTTTCATGAGAGTAGTATAATGTGGAAAATGAGAATTCACGTAATTTTGTCACTATGCTGTAGTTTCCCCATGCATGATTAATATAACCCCTTGCTGGGAAGGTGGTAACACTGCCTGTAGTCACACATTTGTCAAGTGTCATTTGTTAGGCTGTTTGTACCTAAGGACTCCTCCAGTTCACTGTAAGTGCTGTTCATCACATAAAAGCCTGTCCTATTGGCTTTGCCAATGCTGTAAAAATTAGGAGATATGCGCTTAAGAATTAAATGTGACAAACGGCGCTATGGCTGAGTGTACTTTCAAAGGGAATAGAGTACTTTGTGCATTCTTATGAAAGCACATTTTTTGCAGTTTTATGTAGCGCGAACTCGACTCAAAGGTATCAGAGCACTGTACATGAGCACCAGTTGCATTACAGATGGACAAATTAATTTTTAGGCTTGGGGAGATTAAGTGATTTGCCCATAATCACAGGATGTTTGAGACTCCCGCCAGACTCAACCTTGTTCCCATCTTCAAAGTCAGCCGCTCTAGCCGTTAAGCCACATGCTCTCTTGGAAGGAAGAAAGTTACACAAAACTGCTGATAGCATGAGGCGAGGAATACTTTTTAAAGTATATTTTAAAGAATTGTTGCCAATACATTTTACAGACAGCTGTGGAACAAAGATGTGCGTTATTTCCCTTAGGAGTAACGTCCCCAACTGTGCACTCCTTAAATGTGCTTCAACTGTTTACAATAAGTTTCAATAAAGTTTCATACAAATTTGTTTGATGGTTTCTTCTTTTTATTTCATATTATTAATTTCTTTTCTCAATTTAGAATAGTTTTATACTATTGCATTCATAGTATAACATTAATTCCGCCCAATGCATTTCGGGCTTTGCCCTTCTTCAGGGAACTTTTTTTTTTTTTTTTAAATATTTTTTTATTGACAACACAAATAGTACAAAAACCGAAGATTAGCACATAGTACTAACATATACATTTGATAACAAATAGGCCATACACATAAACAAATAAAGGCGTAAAAAAGTAAAAAGGGTTAAAGAAAAGTTCCCCAAATTTTATCAAATTTTTTCATAGATTTCAATCCCCTCGTTTTAGCAATGGCACGCTCCATAGTGTAAATTTCATTAATCAAAAACCACCATTCCAAAATATGTGGGGGTTTCTGGGAGATCCATGCCCTAGCAATGGTCAGTCGAGCACAAGAAAATAGTACAGTTAATAAATCTCTGTGTGGGCCATTTATAGATTGTACATCTAATAATACCGATAACGGCGAGGGAGAACCAAATATGATTTGTTTTTGCGATAAGATATTTTCGAATCCAGTCCAGAACTCGTGCAAGACTGGACATGAAAAAAATATATGAGTAATATCAGCCGCCACTAGATCACATTTGGGGCACTTAGAGCGTGGGCTTGATGAAGAGTTTTGAGACCAATTAGAAATTCTGAACGGCGTATAATATAAAAAGCAAATGGTTTTGTATAGCTGAATCCTCAGACTCGAAGATTGTACCACTTTGTTAATATTGCAGAGTGACGCCGAGATTTTAGTAGCGGTGATATTAATCCCTAGTCTAGATGTCCATTTCAGAGCAATTTTTGGACCGTTGTCCTCTTTGAAATTATTTAAACATTTGTACCCCTTGCTAATTAATGATTTCTGATTCTACAAATAAAAGCACGTCCATAAATCTGAGTCCGAAATTTGAATGATTTCCATCTTACAAATCAAGTAGTCTCTAATTTGCATATATTTGAATCGCATAGATTCAGTTAAATTAAAGAAAAGTTTAAGTGTTGTAAAATTGAAAAATCCCTGATTTCCACAAAGATCCCCCAAAAAATTAATTCCTAGATTGGCCCAGACGGTCCCAAGTCCATCATTAAATATTCCTGGTAGCCCAGGATTGCCCCACAAAGAAAGCTTTGAGTGAAAAAAAGAAGTCTTACATGTAATTAATAAAGATTTCCAAATAGCAACTGCCTCTCTCGCAGTCTTAAACTTAACCCTCTTGAAATAATTAGGGTCATTTACTCTTGCAAGAAATCGGTTAGAATCATTGCCTAACATAAATTGGTGGTAATAGTATTGACTATTAGGATAGAATAAACTACGAAGACGGCCAAAAAAAGTTGCCAGAAAATATAATTTGAATTCAGGGAAGTTTAAGCCGCCTTTGTCGGTTGGTAATTTAAGCAGAGCAAGCGATCTTCTCGCTTTCTTGTACCCCCAAATATAGCTGCTTCAAATCCCGTCTAATTTCTTAAAAAAAGAATTATTAACACGTAAGGGTATAGACCTAAATAAATACAGAAATTTTGGCAAAATCTTCATTTTAATTAAGTTAATCCGGCCTATAAGACTTAAAGGTATTTTATGCCATTTTTTAAATAGGCCAGCTACTTCTTTCAATAAGGCATCATAGTTGTGGGTGTTTATGTTGCTTATTTTAGCTGATATCTTGACACCTAAATATGTCGCCACCCGACAAGTACCTTGGACAAAAGTCAATGGTTTGTAGTTTAGTATGACCTGTGTTTTACTTAAATTTAATTTGTATCCTGAGATTAAACCAAAAGCATTAGATTCCTTAATTATCGTTATAAGAGCTTTTTCTACATCAGTGGAGTATATGGCAATGTCATCGGCGTAGGCAGTGATTTTCAAAGAGTTAGAGCCGGATTCCAGTGGGATAATATGAGGTTGAGTTAGTAATGAATTTATAAACGGTTCCATGGAAAGTGCGAAGAGCAGGGGTGAAAGCGGGCACCCCTGCCGCGTGCCCCTAAGTATTTTAAAACCTGGGGAAATCATGCCTGAATAACTAATTTTAGCCGTTGGGGAATCATATAGGGCCGGTATCCATCTTAGATATTGACCATTGAAGCCGTACGCCCTCATTACGGCCCAGAGGTAATCCCACCCGACTCGGTCGAATGCCTTTTCAGCATCTAAAAGTATTCTACCGAGTCGGGTGGAATTGACCGTTGCTACGTCAAAAGCGGTGATTGCCATATTAACATGGGCGGTAGTGTCCCGGCCGGTAATAAATCCATGTTGTTGTGGATTGACCAGCTCCGGCATATAGGGAGCCAATCGAAGTGCAAGAATTTTGGTAAATATTTTAGCGTCTACATTGATTAATGAAATAGGCCTGTAGGAGCCACATTCCTAAGCAGGTTTGTTTTTTTTCAGAAAAAATACTATTTTAGCAGAATTCCAAGAGTTTGGAGCCTTCCCTGTTTGATCAATCGAGTTAATTACTGAGCAAAAAAGGGGAAGTATTTCATCCATACAAATTTTATAAAATTCTATAGGAAGTGTGTCTTCTCCTGCAGCTTTGCCGGACGGGAGAGAAGTAATAGCCGTTCTGATTTCGGTAATGGTGACCTCCTCCCCTAATTGCCTGTTATGTTCAATTCCTATATTATTGGTAACATTGTTACCGAGGTATGTTTGAATATTATGTAAGGTAGGGTTGTTTTCCGGAGTATATAAATGACTATAATATTTAACAAATAGTTCAATTATATCTGTAGTTTGATCATAAATCATATTATTGGGTCCCTTGATAAATTTAATTATTGTATTGGCTCTGTCATCCGCGATTTTATAGGCCAAGATCTTACCGATTTTATCGCCACTCTTGTATTGAGAGATTTTAAATTTATGTAATTTTACACTGGTTCGTTCTCTAAGAATATTTTTAGAAGCAGAGCGAAGACTGATTAACTCTAGTCCTAATTTATCCGCATCTAATGAGTCTTGTGTAAGAGCGTCTGCTAGCTGATTTTCTAGTAGCTGGATTTTAGTAATAATAGCCTTATCCTCTTTACGAAGTTTGGAGTTTTGTGTGAAGATAAATTGTTGAGTAAACCCTCTTATACTGGCCTTACACGCGTCCCATACAGGGGACTTACATTCTGAAAGTACAAGAGAGGTATAATTTGCATGATGTTTACAAGACTCAATTCACAATTGTTATCTACTCGAAATTTCAAAAAACTTTAAAGAAGTAGATGAACGGAAGCCCGTTTTAGGTTTACAAACCTGGCAGTGAAACATATCTTATACTGTGGTACATTTAATTAAATTTAAAAAATGTAAAAACGTAATGCTTCTAAACAGTACAAATGAAAAATTAATTATCGTCTGAAACGTGTTTATATTTAATTTAAAAAATGGGGGGGGGGATAACTGTTCTTTCCAACCGTTTGTTTATGGCGTGGTGCGTGATATTTATAAACAATAGTACAGGTGAGAAAGACACTTGTGCTTTAGCTGGCTGTAGGTAGCATTGATGAAAGTTGGTGCGGGAAAGTGTAAAAGTCTGACCTTACTTTAAGCGCCGGTATCACGTCTTTTTAAAAAAGAAGTATCTAAAAGACGCCTGAGTGCAAAAACCTGGTATTGAATGCTATTTTGTTTTCGCTAAGAAATTGGACGGACGATTAAAGTTTAACGCTCACCTTCGGACGACGATTACGTGCTGGTACCGGAAGTGATACTTCGTGTGTTTGTGCGTGTCTGACGTGAATCGGCCGTAAATACTAATTCGCGAATCAGGTGTTGCCCGACAGTAAAAAAGTACTACCTATTTCCTACAACGTAAGTGAAGAAAACAGACTGCGGATACGAACGTAAATAGAGATAAATAAATAATATAAGTGTTTTTAATTGCTGCATTTAATTTTGCCGATTCATATTATCACCAAAAAAACTGAAAAATAAGGAGTACTGCGACTGCGATGCAGTGTGTAAAAGGACAGACTACTCCGTTTTACGTTTATGTGTTCAAAAATATCAAAAAAGATTGCCTGCTCATAAGATTAAAATAGTGAATTGTGGGAGTGATGAAATGTCAAAGATAAGTGAAAGATATGAATCTTTTGGTTAATGTATAAAAGCACGGGTCGTGTAAACGATCCATATGATCGTATGTTCAAGGGGGGGCGGTACAAAGAAACAGATAAAAGAATGTGAATTGTTCTATTCACCCTACTTTGAATTTATCTGACTGTGTTTCCTCAATACAATAGGATAATTATGAATTTCAGAACTACATGATTTCAGAAGTAATGAGAAAAAATTGATCAAAAAATTGTTTTGCACAGTACTTCTGGTGTGATCATGTTACAACATTGGCATATATTAATAGTGGTTATCGAAAATTATAAGAAACATCCAAAGTCTAAACGTTCATTCATGCCTTTCGGTTGAAGAGTCGATAGATGATTTATCCAAAAAGTTTCTCTTCTTAGGAGGTACTGCTGATTATCCCGACCAGGTAATGTTGGCACGATTTCTAAAATGCAAAAGCGTAGTTGACTTGGATTGTGGTTGAACAAATTGAAATGTACTGCCACTATGGATTTAGTATTGTTGAGTCGGATATTACTCTTATGTTCGATTATCCGTGTTTTGATTTTCCTTTGCGTTTTTCCCACATATGCTGTTCCACATGGGCATTTCAACATGTAAATTAAGTTGGTACTATCACAAGTTCCTGTTACTTTGAGTTTTACAAGAGTACCCCTTGTTGGGTGACTTATTTGATTTCCTTTGATTATTGCGTTGTAGTTGCCGCAATTGTGGCACGGTAAGGTACCGCGATAAGGTTAAAGAGATATAAATGTATCTTCTTTTTCTTTTAGTAACTCTATGATGTTGTTGGTGCGTAAATACGCAAATCTGGGGTTTAATGAAAAGATTCCCTTGAAATCTTCTTCCAATGTGAGTAGTGGCCAATGTTTTAGGATGGATTTTTTGATCCTTTGACTTCCGCTGGTGTATTTTGAAACGAAAACGGACCTTTGTTCATCACTTTTGGGTTTTGATGCGAGTAGTACATTTCTTTCCAATTTTTGAACTCTTTCCATGGCATATGTTAATATAGGTTCAGGATATCCTCTCTGTTTGAATTTATTGAGGGTAATTACTTTGTGCTTGTTGTAGATGTCTTCTGTGGAAGCAATTTGTTTGATTTGGAGCAACTGTGAAAATGGTAAATGTTTTTGGAGTGACGGTTGATGGAAACTATAAAAGTGTAATAAATTGTTTCTGTCTGTGGGTTTGTTGTAGATACTGGTTTGTAATGTACCGTCAACGTTGGTAACTAATACGTGAAAAAAGGATATTTGGTGATGGCTAATGTTGGATGTGAATGAAATTCTGTCATTGACTTGATTCAAATTTTGGATGACGGTGTTAAGAGTGCTCTCCAGAGTAAAAAAATGTCATCGATGTATCTTTTATACAAGATCAAATTTTTTTGCCATTCTGGTTGTTGTAGTATATTGTCCAATTCAAATCGATACATGAAGATGTTGGCGTAGCTAGGTGCAGCACAGTTTCCCATAGATGTACCAGATGATTGTACATAAAATAAGTTGTTCCATTGAAAGTAGCTGTGGTAAAGAGTGAAATGCAATAACTCCATCGAAAACACTTTGAGATCTTCATCTTTATTACTTGACATCAGAAAACTTTCTACAGCTTTGGTGCCAACCAGACCCAAAAAGAATTGGCAGTTCACCGTGGCTCATGTTGCTCTTAAGGGAGGGTTTGAATGTGAAGATTTCACATATGTCAAGAAAACACATTTTTCTTCAGTGCTGAAAATAGGAGCAAATTTACCCCAGGAACCCATAATTTGAGGCCGATGGCATAAGGGAGCACAGTGATGAGGAAGGAGTCCAGAAGACCAGCATGATGAGAACCAGAGTGAATTACAGTCACCATGTGCATTTTCTTTTTGACATATTCTGTCCCCAATTAACAACGGAAAAATGTGATTTGCAAGCTCTTCTGGCTTTCTTCCTTGGTATTTAACAGACAGTATTTTAAGCTAGCTTGGGATGTAAAGGCATTTGCTGCGGACGTCAATGTGCATCAACCAGGATTCAGAATGTGATGCTGGTGAGATAACTCTGGTAATTAATGCATTTGCTGGGGAGATCACTGTGCACTCGCTGGTGACAGGCCTATATCATCATAAAATAGCTCAGAGGGTTAATGTTCCTTTTGCAGAGCTATATGTTTAAGCCACTTATTGTAATGTTTTTTAGGTAGTTTGGCGGGCTAATGATTTTCTTAAAGAGGTCCTTGTGTAAACTGCAAGTTTAATAAAGTCTTAATAAAATCACCCAGTCATGTTCTCACTTTAAAGGGTCCATGTAGCCTGCGAAGGCATACGTTTTAGCTCAGAATTTTGCACCAGCGCAGTATCTCCTCGGCATCACTCAACACCACTGCAGCATCCCCACAGCACCACCCCAGCATCCACAAAGCACCATCTCAGCATCAGCACAGCACCACTTCCACCTCAGTGCACCACAACCAGTGAAGCACCAACTCAGCACCAGGGCAGCTCTACCATAGAATCAGCACAGCATCACCTCAGCACCAGAGGCTAGAACTGTTGGCTATGCCAATGCTTGTTTATACTGGATGTGGTGTATCACTTTCTTAGACGTTTTAGCACTGGATCAGGGTTTTTTGTTTCCCTTGAAGTCTTTTGCGTGCATTTGCCTACCATTATCTTCCATTTGATTTGAATCTGTGCCTCTCTTCCTTGATTAATTCAATTGTTGGGATGGCCACCTGTACTCCAGAATGTCTCTAAAATTAGAGTTATTTCAAGACTTCATATCTTCAGGTATACGAATGTTCCAGACCTAGAAATGTTAAACTTAATAATTCTGATGATTATAGTCCTGGTTACCATCAATTGAATGAGCTGCGCTAAAGCACTGTATCACAATTGATTGTAGAAAGAAAACTGGACTTGAATTTGAGCTGTCCTTGGCTCACTTCATTACAATTAACACGTACAGTGCAGTAAAATGTTCACCTATGATGGCCATTGTATTCATTTATAACATTGACACAAATTGACAGCAATGGTTTGTAAACCAAACTTCAAAATACCCAAAATACTATAAGGAACACTTTGATACATTTTTAATGGCACAGTAAGCTCCAGCACCTATGAATTCCATTGAAAAGCATTAAAAGAAGGAATGGATTTTATCAGGTTAGTTTAAGTAGTGGGCAACAAATATAATATCCAAGTTACCATAAACAACATTCTTGCCAATCAAAATGCTAAACATCATTGCAAAACGAAACTGGTCTTCCATTTCATTGATCTTGCATCACCAACAATTCTCTAAGAAATAAAACCCTCAGTTAACCCCCCTTGGGATGAACCTAACAAACTATTTCTTGTCACAGTCCCAGTCTACTTACATATGTGATAGGTCTTCCACTGTACATAAAATAAACACAGGAGCAGAGCCTGAGGATCACAGAATTTCTACCCAGTGTCCAATTTTCCCATCCTTGCAAAAGTCCTGGAAGACTGTATCAAGGTGGAACTCAGAGGTACCTCAGTTGAAATTGACCTTCTTGAGAAGCTACAATTTAGCTTCATTTCAGGAGAAAGAGCTATTCTAAAAATATTTGGTGCTGCACATCACATTTTAGACAAGGGTCAATTCTCCCTCCTTACCCTACTGGTTCAGTTCACTTCTTGACCCAGTAGGTTTCTCCATTGTACTTGAAATTCTCACGGTTAGATTGGAGATGAGGGGTGCAGTCCTCAGTTAGTTCTCATCATACCTCGAGGACAAGTGTCAGTTTGTAAAACTGGCCAGATTTCTCTCCCAGGTTCCAATATATCTCTCGCTTTCGTCAGTCACTATATGGAGTTTGTGCCTGCCACTTAAACACTAAAACATCATTTTCCACTTTTACACTGAGAAATAGCTCTGTCCCATTAAAACTGCGGCTCAAACTCTACCTGACATCCAGTTCTGGGGAACAATACACCATCTGAAACTCAGCCTGCTTAAACAGAGTTTCTTCTGATTTATCTGCCATAGTGCACTGTCACAGTTCAGTACTGGCCAGCATTCGATTGTGGACTGCACCAAATCACCAGGCGGATTCCTGGGCAGAAATCTGAATCTGTAATCAGACATCAACTCTGACTAAAGAGGCCAAATATCAGCTCAGACATCTGTGAGGTATCCAACACTTGTCCAAGAGAATTACTTTACACAACGGATTCAAACTCTTGTGCTATCAAAATTGGACTATACATACTTACTACATTAAGGAATGTCTAAACTCCACATAGATTACTTGAGAGCAGCATTACATGCAGCGCCCAGGCTTGCCACTGGCGCATAAAGGTGTGATCATATCTCTTCAATACTGATCTCACTGAGATGGCTGTCCATTTAGGCAACAATTATCTATAGGTTACCCTGCATTACCCATAAGACACTCCACTCTACTTCCAAACCTATCTCGGCCAGAAACTATCCATCTCAGGTGGCATCGACAACTTAAGAGTGCAGACTCTCTAATTATTGAAGTTCCATTTTTTATATTGTCAGCTACTGTAAAGCAAACTGTTACAATAAAGTATCGATACTCATAGGTTATAAAGAAGTAGGTTTATTAGCTTAGACGTAGGCTACAAATAAAGCCCCACGTGGAGCAGCATCCTGCTACTCAGCCCTTCTCATTCCAACTGTCCACTCGTCCAAGCACAAACCCTCAACATTCCAACCATCCAATGGCATCGTTCACTGGCTGAGCAGCAGGAAACATCAAGACTGTGGGGAGAATGTATAAGATAGCAAGAGGCCACAACACATCTCCTCCCTTATGAAAACAATAGAAAATTCAGCAGAACGAAAGACGGCAAAACACCTCTTCCCCACTCACCAAACGTCCTACAAACTGTCTGAGCAGCAGGGAGCATTAAGACTGGGGGGGGGGGGGGAGCATGCATAAGACAGCAAGAGGACACAACACAATCCGTGTCTGGAAGTGGCACCAGAGTCTGGAATCCCAGCTGATGAGCCATCAGAAATGTATCCACTTATGATAATTATTAAAAATAAATAAAATGCTTGCTGCTGGCAGCTTATCCCATGAGGTTCCGGTATTAGTGCCAGATATGCAGTTGTGTACATCTCTATTCTGTGATTAAGATTTATTGTTTCCCGCATTATTTGACTCTATTTTTTATAATGTTAATAGTATGCCCTCTGTTTTCAATGTTTCTACCTGGTTTTACATATTGGTGATAGTAAGGTACTCACATTATGTGACAATACTGTTTATTTACTACGTTATGCTACGCACCCACATATGTGACCCGTAAGCCTTTTTGTATTGTTAATATTGGGTTCGCATATTTTTTGCTTTTTTTGCTCTTTTTACATATGTAATTTCTCTCTTGCAACTGGTAGCTGCTTCGTAAGTGTGTGGTCACCGTTTGGAGTTAGTCTGTGCTAAATAAAACTTCTATTAAATAAGTGAATAAATCAATTAACTCTCAAAGGAGATATTCTCATTTCCAATTTTCCCTATCTCTGATACGCCTGCGACATAGTTTGCAATTTAGCTTGTGGAGAACACCAGAAGTTCTGGAAGAGGATGTGGCATAACAGCCGGAGCTGCCGACTTCGGAGCTTGGGAGCCAGATTCGGGTCACAGCGTCGGTTTAACACCCAGTGATTCTGGGCAAATAATCACGTAATCCCCCCGTACCTGCAAGAAAATTAATGTGTTCTTGTGTAATATAATTGGTGCTCATGTAAAGCGCTCCAGCACCTGCAGGTCGAGTTCACGCTTTAATAAACTGCAGCTAAAAGATGGTTATCTCTACCAGGAAAATGAGATATTTTTTTTTTTGCCTTATTGCTACGCTGAGTGGCTGATTGTATGGTAGTTTAACAATATTTAGTCTAAAGAATTTCCAGTTTGACGGTCCTTTTACCATTTCATTGTTTTAAAGCATCTGAGCAATGAAGCAATCCCTGCAGGTTTTCCTGAAGTACCCGCAAGAAGTGAGGTGCCCGGTGCTCCAGACAGCGGACATGTCTCGGAAGGGTCTAACTCACACCTGCAGGTACGTGCAGACTGGTGAAGGTTCAGGGTAAACAGTTCTCGAAGATAATCATGAATTACAGTTATACCATATCCATGTCTTGTCACTGCAGTAAAACCACATTAATTGAGACTAACTTTGGTTAAGCTGTTTTACCTTTTACAAAGCTGCAATTCTAAGCTGACTTCGTTTATAGGTTCCTTAGTGAGATATCCTTAGTAGCAACTGGTAATTATTGTGTTGTGAGTTAACTATGGTTAGGTGTATTCACCGTCTAGAGTGATGCTTTCAGCATTCAAGTGAAGCTGTAACCCATAAAGGAAGCACATATATGTGATTGTGTGATGCTATCAATGGTGACATGTGAACAGCACCAGAATATCTAGCTTTTGTTTTCTATGCTAAATTAAGGACTTTTGATTGACATTTGAAGATTTATTTTGCATAATAGAATTAAGAATAATGGAAGGTGAATGGAATGTATTTTTTTCTTAGCCACATTTCTCATACATATAATTTTGGAAACATAAGTGAAGGGAGTCAGATGTTGTAAATGGGCCCGCAAAGTTTTTCCCCATTCATTTTCCTTTAGGGTTCTTAGATACGAAGAAACATTGACAAAGTCCATGGATCTTAACTTTCTAGAGCGAGTCCTAAGCTATTGGTTTGCTAATCCTTACTTGTAAAGCATTGCTAAAAAAAAGGTAAAATAAAAATACATTTTAGATTACTAGAGGAATGGTATTTATCCCATGGAGGAGTACGTTAGACAATCCCTAAAGAACATTACATGTGATTGATAAGGCCTAGGCACAGAGCCCATAAGAATGGTCTACTAATATATGTTGATGCTGAAAAGCGTTTGACAGGGTACACTGCTTATTTTTGTGGAAGACACTTTAAACCTATGGATTCGGATCTAAATAAACTGCATGGATCACTAGCAACTATGAGAGCTCAATGGATAGGGGTTTTTTGTTAATGGTATAGTCTTGAACTCATTTGGTATTGAAAGGGATGAGACAGGGCTGACCACTGCTTCCCTCTTGTTTGCTTTATATATGGAACCACTGGTGGGCATGGGCAGAGCTAACCAAGAAATAAAAAGAATAGCTATAGGCAAGGGTGACCCAATAATTTATCTCTAAGCAGATGATGTACTATTGATGATAGCTGAACCAATGTATTTGATCCCACCCCTCCTGGAAGGGCTGGATAGATTTAGATGGTGTAAGACCTGTCAGACTTAGGGTGCTCTTCCCCCAAACCTTCTGCCTCACCTCCTCTATTTTGTTGAACCTATTTATGTTGGCCGTAGAACTCTGGACACTTAACCACAGCTAACCAGTGCTAAAGTGCATGTGTTCTCTCTCATAAAACCTGGTAGAATTGGCTTATACCTAATTGGTGTATTTAATCTACTTGTAAGTCCCTAGTAAGGTGGCACTACATCTGCCCAAGGCCTGTAAATTAAATGGTACTAGTGGGTCTGCAGCTGTGATTGTGCCACCCATTTAAGTAGCTCTTTAAACATATCTCAGGACTGCCATTGCAGCCTGTGTGTCCAATTTTAAACTGCCATGTCGACCAGGCAAAGTAAACCCTTTGCCAGGTCCAAACCTTCCTTTTTAATACATATAAGTCACCACTAAGGTAGGCCCTGGACAGACCCATAGACAGGGTGCAGTGTATTTGAAAAGTTGGACATATCCTTTTAAGTTTTACATGTCCTGGTGCTGAAAAACTCTTACATTCTTTTTTCATTACTGCAAGGCCTTTCTCTCCATAGGATAAAATTCGAGTTGCCTTATTACATTTTATAAGTGCAATCTCCCAATGAAAGAGATGAGCAGGTCATGCTACTTCTCTCCGCCAAACACATGCCGCAAATGACCCCGCAACAGGAACTGCATATATGAGGATGGGAATCCCTACATGAAGAAATTCCTGTGTTGACAAATAGGCACAGTCTTAAATAACAACAGCGCTTGAACACTGCAAGCGAACAAACGGAGAAAGGTTCCACATTGGGCACAGTCCACTCACATAAACATTTGACAAGCCCTGAACAAGGCCAGCAATCATTTATTAGGCCCAACAAAAAGCTCGAAACGCGTCAGCGTATAAATTCAAGTGGCCAGGAGTCAGGGCCGGACTGACTACCGAGCGTTTTGGAATTCTGCCGAGCAGGGGGCTGATTTCACTGCGGTGGGGGCTGATTTCGTTCATGGAGACCTGCGTGCACTTCGAAATAATTAAAGCAAAACGAATTTCGTTCAGTACACGCAGGTCCCCATCAACGAAATCAGCCCCCAGCTCAGCAGCATTCCAAAACACCCGGTAGTCAGTCCGGCCCTTCCAGGAGCCATTCTACCATCAAGAAAGAAATAATGTATTTATAAAACAGGCGAGCAGAGTATTCATACCTCCATGACCTTATAAAGGATCTCTGACCACAAAAGAGCCAGGTAGTACCGTGTGGACTGTATGATTGAGGGAAAAATATGTCCCCAATGTCTTAATAATATATAACCATTTTCATTATCACATTGTAGGACACCCTTTTCACATATGCACTAGTTATGACCTTAGATGACACACAAGGATAAATGTAATGAGTCAATTTAATGTTTGGATATTTTATATATATATATATATATATGTTTTTATGGTGTTGAACATAGAAGGATTTATATGAATTGTATACAAATTGTTTGTGGCGCACCATTGAATGTATCACAGGTGGTACTTGAAAGATGATAATGGCATCATGTGATAAAAATACCCTATAACCAGACATGTCTTCTCTCTGTGGATGCATATTTTCATACTAATAACTGATACGAGGTAGCTGAGTGATTTAAAACAAAACTAAGGTCAAATAATACATAACATTCATAAGATGGCAATTTATGATATGAACAAGGAACGTATCTGTCTTTAAAGTAGTTTAGGATCAATGGTATGAAGGGGTACTCCAATATTGTTTAACCGTTTATTCATCCCAGCCCCCTAGGCGCAGAACTGGATCAATCCTCATTGTGATAGACACTTTTAGAAAGTTGGCATTTTCTTGCCTTAGCCATTTGAGGCCTGCAACCTATCCTGGGTCATATGACTCAGTGTAGCTGACAGTTGGGCTTTGTGTATTTATCCTAGACAGCCACACGCAATGGGAGCTTAGTTGTGAATGGATGGGCCAGCACTGGATGAGGGAGGAGCTGGGCACAGCCCTATTTATACTTGAATAGGCTGGGTCTGCCTCCACACAAAGGGCTGCATACCCCTTGTGGTTAGTCTGGAGCCAGGGCCAGGAAGGCAGGCCATCTGTGCACTTCAAAGGCATGCCTCTAGAAGCTTCTCCCCACTTCCAAGGCACAACTGTGTATAAAAGAAGGACCTCAGACACCAGCTGTTCAGTGCCCTTCTGAACCAGTGGATACACTGCCAGGAAGATGGACTGCTGTGCTGCTACAAGGACTGCCACCCTGCTGGACTGCTACTATGAAGGAACTGCTGCCCTGCTGTGCTGACCTGCTGCCTGCTGACCTTTTGCCTGGGGAATAAGAGCTGGGCTTGCAACTTCATCTTGACCCCACAACCCCAGAGTGACTCAAAGGGCTAGTCTGCTGGCCTCCAGATCTGTGCCTCAGGTACATAAAAGGCTCCCCAACAGCTCCTGGACCAGCCTTCGGCAAGGTCCTGACCTCCAAGTGGTGCCTCTTAGGTCTTGGACTCTTGGAGTGGCTGACGGACTCTTGTAATCACATTTTTGGCTCTTTGTGCAAATACGTTACACATTGCCTCTTAAGTTAAGCCTGATTGCTCTGTGCCAAGCTACCAGGGGATTGAGCACAGGTTAATGTAGGGTTGGATTCTGCCTTACTGTGACAAGGATTGTGGTTGCTGCTCGACCAGGGCTCACCCCCCAATCAACCAACAACCAAATTTCTAACAGACGGGCATTAGGTTTCATACTTAACTTACAGAAATTACAACTCTTGAACTTGTCTGTTCCGGCTTATTAGGTAAACACTATACAATTGGATTTCCTCTTATCCTGGGCTGGAAAGCATATTACATAACTAGGTGACACAATAGTCTCCTCTTCAGAGGAAACATCCTGTGTTCTTTATGTGGACCTCCTGCACTCCTGCCAATCGAAGCTGGAGAATAAGCAAAACAGAGGACCTGAATGTAATGCCGCAGTTATTATACCAGCCCTGCCTTGATTGTTATACCTGACCCAAACACTCCCTTTGCAACCACCCAAGGGAGTCCTAAGTTACTTCCAAAGCATATTGAACAACTTTATATTGGGAGGTTGTTCTGCTCGATTTTCCCGGCCTTCTTGTGAGGAAAAGATGATTAAATGTGACTTCAGTCTCTTACCATTCAAGTCTAAGGGTTAGAGTAGTGAATGGAGCCTATTTACTAGGCACTTCGACATGATCCTGTGCTCTTCCCCATAGATCAGGGCTTGCACACATAGCCTAGGGGATAGATTTGTTAGTATTAGGGATAACCTGTCCTGTAGTGAGGGTATTTCATGGAGCTGTGCTGAATTCAGGCCTGGTAGGCCTCAAACGGGAGAGACTCCATCTTTCTTTCTGCTCCGGCAGCTTGGGATGCTTCTAGGTCAAATGTAATGTTTTAGTTATGAGGTGTTATTCGCTTGGAGAGAACCGGTTCAGGCCGGCCCTTATCGAAGGATTGTATTTTTCTTCATGCCGAAGACACTACATCAGGCCGGCCGGCTGGGAACGTGTCCTTGGTACGGGGAGGTACAAGAATTTGGTGGGCGGCAGGTTACAGGCCGGAATTTTCCATGAGAAAACGCACCTCTATATTAGTGAAAGTCTGAGGCAGTTACAGGTTCAGTCCGTAGGCGGCATCTAGCCGTTAGCAGTAAAGCTACTACTTATTCCAGGGAAGACAGACGCCATCTTGAAGGCGGAGAAGAACCGAGAGACAGATGCTCTCCTAGCAGAATAGCCAGAGAGGAGAGAGTAGCCGATAAGGAAGAGGTCCCAGTGACTCGGAGAAGGGTGACTTCCAGGCGAGCCGAGGCACAGACGAGAAGGGAACCTAGATGACCACTGAGTGCAGGCTACATACTACTAAGGTGATGTCGACCCCTTTCTTATTAGAGTGTACAACTTAATCTTTCACTTTTCTTTGCAGGTTATGTGTTATATCGTAATGTTATGTGATCGTGTATGTAATGAGTAATAAAGTACCCAGTTTGTAGTGAACCAACATGTGCTGCGTGTTCTTGTATGAGAGGGTAGCCTATTTTTCTAGTCAGCTGCGGCTACATGAACAGATGGTAACCCTGATCAGGTAAGTGGTAACTGAATAAGGGAAAGAGGAGCCCCTCGAACCTGAGAACAGGCTATGCTCGAACTGGCAATCCTTGTGTGATCTGATGAATAGTGAGACTGATTCCCTTTTTGTATGTTATGGTGATCATAGGATGAACTGTCGTATGAGACTGCCGTCTGGGTAGAGAGGTCTGGATCCGTATGGGATCGCGAGGCCGCCACTTGTGATACTGTCGTATGGGCAGAGAGGTCTGGATCCGTATGGGATCGCGAGGCCGCCGATTGTGCTGAGACTGCCGTCTGGGTAGAGAGGTCTGGATCCGTATGGGATCGCGAGGCCGCCGATTGTGCTGAGACTGCCGTCTGGGTAGAGAGGTCTGGATCCGTATGGGATCGCGAGGCCGCCACTTGTGATACTGTCGTATGGGCAGAGAGGTCTGGATCCGTATGGGATCGCGAGGCCGCCACTTGTGATACTGTCGTATGGGCAGAGAGGTCTGGATTCGTATGGGATCGCGAGGCCGCCACTTGTGATACTGTCGTATGGGCAGAGAGGTCTGGATTCGTAGGGGATCGCGAGGCCGCCGATTGTGCTGAGACTGCCGTCTGGGTAGAGAGGTCTGGATCCGTATGGGATCGCGAGGCCGCCACTTGTGATACTGTCGTATGGGCAGAGAGGTCTGGATTCGTAGGGGATCGCGAGACCGCCGATTGTGCGGAGACTGCCGTCTGGGCAGAGAGGTCTGGATCCGTATGGGATCGCGAGGCCGCCACTTGTGATACTGTCGTATGGGCAGAGAGGTCTGGATTCGTATGGGATCGCGAGGCCGCCGATTGTGCTGAGACTGCCGTCTGGGTAGAGAGGTCTGGATCCGTATGGGATCCCGAGGCCGCCACTTGTGATACTGTCGTATGGGCAGAGAGGTCTGGATTCGTAGGGGGATCGCGAGGCCGCCGATTGTGCTGAGACTGCCGTCTGGGTAGAGAGGTCTGGATTCGTAGGGGATCGCGAGGCCGCTACTTGTGATACTGTCGTATGGGCAGAGAGGTCTGGATCCGTATGGGATCGCGAGGCCGCCGATTGTGCTGAGACTGCCGTCTGGGTAGAGAGGTCTGGATCCGTATGGGATCGCGAGGCCGCCACTTGTGATACTGTCGTATGGGCAGAGAGGTCTGGATCCGTATGGGATCGCGAGGCCGCCACTTGTGATACTGTCGTATGGGCAGAGAGGTCTGGATTCGTATGGGATCGCGAGGCCGCCACTTGTGATACTGTCGTATGGGCAGAGAGGTCTGGATCCGTATGGGATCGCGAGGCCGCCGATTATAAGAGGTCTTAGTATGTATAGTAGGAATTCCCTGTCCTTAGGTGGTAGATATATGTGGTTGCACTATTGTAAATAGGCCCTAGGGAGGGGGTAGCGTTCTGTCTGGGTTAGTGAGGCTCTGATGAGCGGGTTCTATCTGATCCGAAAACCCAAGCAGAACATTTGGCGTCACGAACCGTTTAAGAAACCTGTGTGCGTTGTGGTTGTATCGTGTTTGCTTTCGGCGCGTGCGTGGTTTCGTTTGTATATTATTTGTATATAATTGTGTGTGTAGTTTTTTTTCTCTTTCTTTTTCTCTTTTTCTTTCTTTTCTGAGATGTTTTCTAGAAAGTCGAAATCTACTTTTAAATTGCCCGTTGATATTCCCGGCTGGGATTCAACGCCTTATGAAGCCTTAGCCCGTGAGTGGGCTGATTCTACTGGTTTGAGTGAGAATTGGAATTCTTTTTTGGAGCTGGCGGAGCCGGCTAATGTGATTACTTGTTTACAGAAGGCGCCGGTATCTAAGGGTGATGAGCTTCCCGTTTTGGGGCGCAGAGGTTGGATTGTTCTGTCTGCGTACAGGATTCTGCATGAGAGGTTGTTGAAGTTGCAGAAATCGCATAACGATGTGGAAGCGAACTTTGTTGAGATTCAGAATGCTCATACTTTGTTGCGGTGTCAAAATAAGTTGCTTGCTGACAAACTTGAGACGTACCAAACTATTGCCGAGAGGGCGGCTGTGCGAATTGCTCATTATAAATATAAAAATCGGCGTGGTCGGATTTCGAAGCGAAAGGTGCGTCTGGTCGTGGCGAAAGCCGGACTGGATTGGAATCCTGATGAATGGGATGGTAATATCTGGAACTCGAGTGATTCTCCTTCCTCGGGTGAGGAGTCTGCCAAGCGCGAGTCCTCTCGCTCCGGCCGTGATTGTAAGTCTGCTTCTTGCGCCTCTGATGGTGCACCCCGTGATTGCGCTCGTCCTTCGAGCGGGGTCGATGCTTCCTCTACGTGTACTGGTCGAGCTCCTTGTGATGCTCGTCCCGCGGTCTCGGTGCATCCAGTTTTTCGGCGGAAATTGCAGCAGGCTCCCGGTGCTCCGAATGGTATTGCTTTAGACTCTTTGGAGGATTTTACTCAACAAGAAATTAGTGATATTTTGCAGCGATTTCGGCAGCGAGCTGGTGAGACCTTACTCACATGGATGGTGCGCCTTTATGAACTGGGCGCTGCTGGCATTATGTTGGATGCTGGCGATTGTTTGAAGTTTTGTTCCTTGAGTTCGGATCCTACTGTACAGGATCATTTTCGTAACTTTAATGTTGGTGGTCAAATTTCTTTGCTTCAATTGGCGACTGAGGGTTGTAATCAAAAATATCCTACTGAGTCTGACTGGCCTGTGAATGACAAACCGTGGTATACTTTGCGCGATGCTGCGCAACGTCTCAAAGAGGAGGTGATGAAAACGGCAATTTTTCTAAATACTGCTGACAGGTTGCTTGATGGTTTCTTGACATCTTCTGTGCGGAATCGTATTATTCGTTCTTCCCCTGTTGCTTATAAGCAGGTTATGATGACTTTATTGATTAATCAGACTGGTAACATGTTATCTGTGGTGCTGGAATCGGTACGCCAACTCGGTGAGTTGGGTGAGTGGTTTAAACCTGAACGGCAATCCCGGCCTGACACTCGTACTCCTGGTGACAATAAACTTACTAGACGTGATATGTTTTTTGGTCTTATGGCCGATGGTGTGCGGAAGGAGGACATTGACGGTGAGACTACTTCTCGTTTGTGGGAAATGTTTCGCAAACGTGGCTTGGATCGAAAGGAGGGTGCCCGGCGTGTTCGGACAACTGAGTGTGATCGTGGTTTTTCTGACGGTAGCGGTGATGACGACCGCCGTGGGCGCTCTGATCGTCGTGATGATCGCCGTTATGTACGTGATCTGTCCCCCCGTCATGAGAGAGACAGGGAGAGAGAGGGGGAAAGAGAGAGGGGGAGAGATGATTATGTTAACAGCAGACGTAGAGATGATAGGGATCAATCCCCTGAGTTGAGAAGGAGAGAGGATCGACACAGATTGGCCGATCGAAACCCGCAGTACAATGCAGAGAACAGGAATCCATTTCGTAATGGAGATGGATATGAACAGGAGGTATCGATACCTGGGAAACGTGAGAATCTTTATCCTGATTTATCCTGGTACACAGAACGCAGTAAAGATGACTAGGAAATAGGTCAAGCTCCAGTACACAGATGGGCTCACAGACCCTATGTAGATATTGATATTTATTGGAGACATCGTAATGTCCAAAGGGCCCGAGCATTGGTAGATACAGGAGCGGAGGCCACTCTTATTCATGGAAAATCAAAGAAGTTTAAAGGTCAGCCTTTTACAATTACCGGATTAGGTGGAAAGGAAACTCCCGCAGTTCAAACTTTACTTGAAATGAGAATAGGTAGAATTCCTAGAAAAGAATACTCTGTATTAGTGGTACCACTCTTAGAATTCATAATTGGAATTGATATTTTGAAAGGAATGACTTTGCACTTAGATGATGGATGTTACCAATTTGGAACTAAACATTATATATCGTCCAGGCCTGTACGGGTTGGTCGTTTAAGAATGCCCCCCATAAAAGTTCCCCAGGCGACAAAAGTGGTTCGTCAGAAGCAGTATCGTATTCCAGGTGGTCATGAAGAGATTAGTACCACTATTCAGGAGTTGGTGGATGCAGGAGTTATAACCCCAGTTACTTCTGCTTGGAATAATCCTGTTTGGCCTGTACGTAAGAGTGATAATTCTTGGCGCATGACTGTTGATTATCGAGAATTGAATAGACACACACCCCCTTTGACTGTTGCAGTACCGGATGTTATTACCTTAATTGAAAGAATCCAAAAACATCCAGGTACATGGTATGCGTCCATTGATATTGCTAATGCTTTCTTTTCGATTCCGATTGCCCCTGAGTGTCAGGAACAATTCAGTTTTACGTGGAACGGGCGTCAGATGACGTTTAGAAGTCTTCCCCAGGGCTATGTGCATAGTCCTACGATATGTCACCGGCTGGTGGCAGAGCATTTGGCTGAGGTACCGGTTCATCCGCGAATTCAGATATGTCACTATATTGATGATATTTTGATCCAAGGTGAAACACAAGAGGAAGTTCAGACCCAATTGGACAGAGTCATTGAGTGCCTGCGTGAGAAAGGTTGGGAAATCAACCCGGATAAATTACAAGGTCCGTCCCAGGCTGTGAAATTTTTGGGTATTAATTGGCATGAGGGGCACCGAGAAGTGATCCCTCAGGTTAAACAGAAAATTCTTGATTTTGCAGTTCCGAGGAACAGGAAAGAAGCCCAAAGCTTCATTGGTTTGTTTGGTTTTTGGCGCCAGCATATTCCTCATTTGAGTCAAATATTGGCCCCTTTGTACCGTGTCACTCGTAAAAAGAATGCATTTGAATGGGATAAACCACAGCAAGATGCGTTCAGTCTGGCAAAAGAAGCAATTCAGCATGCTCTGGATTTATGGCCTGTATGTGATGGTGATGTGGATTTGAATGTGTCTGTACAAGGCCTTTATGCGAATTGGAGTTTGTGGCAGAAACAAGGCAAGAGTAGAGTACCGTTAGGTTTTTGGACCAAAAAGTTACCTGATGCTGGTGAGCGTTATACACCTTTTGAGAAACAGTTACTTGCATGTTATTGGGCTCTGGTGGATACCGAGCAATTGACTTTGGGACATGATATAGTTCTGCGACCTGAAATTCCTATCATGCAGTGGGTTATGAGTTCACCGAAAACTCACCGAATTGGACACGTTCAAGAGGCGAGTGTGATTAAATGGAAATGGTATATACAAGACAGGGCACGTGTGGGACAAAAAGGAGTTGCATCTTTGCATGAGCAGGTGGCACGGGCGCCATCGACTGAGACTGAGAGTGAATGTTCCGTACCTTTGGTACAGGAGTCTCCTGTTAAGTGGGGTAGACCTTTTGATGATTTGTCGGCGGAGGACAGAAACCATGTCTGGTTTACGGATGGTTCAGCAAGGTTCATAGGGACGAAACGGCATTGGAAGGCAGTGTCCTATAATCCGATCACACAAAAATTGCTGAGTACAACTGGTGAGGGTAAGAGCAGTCAATTTGCTGAACTCTATGCTGTTTATCAAGTTCTGAAACAAGAGTTACCTGGCACATGTCATATTTTCACCAATTCTTGGTCTACTGCCAATGGACTGGCAGTTTGGTTACCGACTTGGCATTCCCATAGTTGGAAAATCCATTCAAAAGAACTGTGGGGAAAAGAATTATGGCAGGAGATTTGGGAAATGCTCCCACAGAGTACTGTTACAATCTTCCATGTGGATGCTCATACCCCGATAGACTCTCTTGACAAATTCTTTCATAACATTGCAGATGAGAAATCTAAAATTGCTGAGGCAGTGGTGGACAGGCAAGATTCTGATATTGCGGGATTGGCGAAATGGGCCCACCAGAAAGCAGGACACTTTGGAGAGAAAGCCACTAGCAGGTGGGCTGCTGATGGAGGAATTTATATTCCCCTAGATTTAATTAAAAATGTTATTCTACATTGTCCCATTTGTCAGCATATCAGGCAGCGCAAAGTGCCCCAAATTGTTAAAGGTCATTTACATCGCGGGGAATTACCCGCTCAAATTTGGCAGATTGATTACATTGGTCCACTTCCTATGAGTAGGAATTGTCAATATGTTTGCACTATTGTTGATACATACAGTGGCCTGTTGGTGGCCCTTCCCTGTAAGCAAGCTACCCAATTGAATACTATTAAAACAGTGGAATTGATTATGATGTATTATGGTGTGCCATTCCAAATTCAATCTGATAATGCATCCCATTTTCGTGGAAGATTGGTACAGGAATTCTGTGTGGAAAACAATATTGAATGGGTGTTTCATATACCATATTATCCACAGGCCTCGGGTCTTGTGGAGAGGTTGAATGGCCTGCTGAAAATTCAGTTACGTAAATTAACAGATGACAAGTATAAGAATTGGCGAGACTTTTTGCCTCAAGCGCTATTGATTTTGAATAACCGTCCTTTTCTAAATGCTGAATCCCCACTTATGCGTTTGTTTCCTCCGAATGTTGATGCTAAGCCCAATGAAATCAGAGAGACTGATGTACTGGGAAATTACTCCCGGAGCTTTGGCTCCATGTAGAGCGACCCCAGGGTCGGCAGGTTTAGACTTGCATGCCATGGATGACACTGTTATAAAAAGTAAGGATCGAGTCATCATTGAAACTGGTGTTGGTGTTCATATACCAACTGGAAATTTCGGATTAATCGCCCCTAGATCGGGGCTGGCTGTAAAAGGCATTCAGGTGCTTGGAGGAATCATTGATAGTGATTATCAGGGAGAGATTAAGGTGCTCCTGCTGAATAGCAGTGAGGTTGACTTACTGATCCATCAAACTGACCGAGTGGCTCAATTGCTAATAATGCCTGTTTTCAGTGGTGAGATCACAAAAGGCACTGCCCCAACGTTGCTAACTGTACGAGGCCAGAAAGGTTTTGGCTCCACAGATAATCCTGGGGCCAGAGTTTGGGTGCAGTCGACTAAGAATCCCCCTGAGCAAGCAGAAGTCATTGCAACCGGTCAAGACAACACCATTTTAGTTATGAGACCAGGGAAAGATAGCTGGGAAGCAGTCCCGGCTGACAAATGTTACTTACGAGAATGAATAATGCTTGTATTTGATTCTCTTTCAGATCATTCTTTGGACTGTTGCTGCAGGATGTGTCGGCGTTTGACTCCTTTTGGGCTGGTACGACGAGAGAGGAGGGATCCCATCAACCCGGGCTGAGTTGAGAACCCGAGTGTCGTGTTCCTTCGCTGCGTGGGATTCGTCGAACTTTTGGATTACATTAGCCAAACAAGTGACTAAAGCCCCTCATTTCTGCTTGACACCGATGAGATCGATGACGGACATTCTAGCGACTTGTTTAGTTGCTGTCCCTGCTTCATTGGAGACTTTGACTCATATTTTTAATATATCGAGTGCTCGCCCCAATGTTCTTCTGGGCGATTTTCCTGCCCATGAGTATTGCCCCTTGTGTACTGTACTGTCAGACCCGATACCCCCATCCAGTCCCAAATAGTTACCTATAATATCACACAAGGTGATTTGTGTTTTTTCCTTACTTGTGATCCTAGTGCGATTTCTGAATGTATGCGTTTAAGATTGAAAGGTGCCACTTCATTCACCGCTCATGATCGAACTTTGTGCCTTCAAAGGACACCGAAAACATGTACTTCTGTTCGGAATAACATGACTTGCAAGAGTTTGGTAGTTACCCCCAGTCATTATCGCACGATGTTACTACCTGCCGGATGGCTTTTCTCATGTGGTAATACTTCCTGGCCATATATTCCCGCAAATATTTCTGGAGGCCCTTGTGCCATTACTAGACTGAGCTTGTTAATGTTCTCATCACATCCGAATGCCAACTCTCGTGTGATTCGAGATACAGTGAGGTTACAGGAGGATTGTGACTCATCTTTGCATTTATATTCCAAGTCTGAATACCTTAGCCTGGCTATTTCAATTGTTGGTGTTCCTGCTTTGGCAGTTTATAATGCCAAATCTATTGGGAAAATGGCCTGCTGGATGGTAAAATCCATCAATCATACTTCTACAGTCCTGTCTGACATGCTATTAGACGCCCAGGGTGAACGTAGGGCTATCTTGCAAAATCGAGCGGCCATTGATTATCTTTTGCTTAAACATGGACACGATTGTTCTGATTTTGAGGGTCTTTGTTGTTTTAACTTGTCGGATCATACAAAATCCATTCAAGCTCACATTGATAAACTACATGACTTGACAGAAGAAGTTAGAAAACACATTGACCAGGGCTGGTTTGACTGGCTCTTTAATTGGTTACCTGATTTGCATATGTTACGTCAGATATTAGGAGGTATTCTGATTACTATCGGCATTTTGATTTCTATCTGTTGCTTTATTCAGTGTATTCCTTCACTACTTCAATTCTGCACACCTGGTACTAGACATAGATCAGTTAGTCTTGTTTCATATTATTCTTCCACAGATATTAGTTCTGTTTAATGAATGTATAATAGACTGAAGTCAAGGGTGAAATGTTCTGCTCGATTTTCCCGGCCTTCTTGTGAGGAAAAGATGATTAAATGTGACTTCAGTCTCTTACCATTCAAGTCTAAGGGTTAGAGTAGTGAATGGAGCCTATTTACTAGGCACTTCGACATGATCCTGTGCTCTTCCCCATAGATCAGGGCTTGCACACATAGCCTAGGGGATAGATTCGTTAGTATTAGGGATAACCTGTCCTGTAGTGAGGGTATTTCATGGAGCTGTGCTGAATTCAGGCCTGGTAGGCCTCAAACGGGAGAGACTCCATCTTTCTTTCTGCTCCGGCAGCTTGGGATGCTTCTAGGTCAAATGTAATGTTTTAGTTATGTAATGTAATGTAATGTAAAATAGCATTTGTACCGCGCTGCAGTCACTCCAGGGAGCATCAAGGCGCCAGATACTGATTTAGTGATGAAGGAAACAGGTAGGGAGTGGATGGAACTCACCCAACTGTTACACTAGTGCTCTAACGCGGGAGTCCTGTAGCTTGAAAATCCAGGTTTTCAGTCCCTTTCTGAAATCTTTTTCCTTGTCTAGGGCACGAAGGTCGGGGGGAAGAGTATTCCATGCTTTTGCCCCAAGTACTGGAAGGGATTTGCCACCTCTTGTGCTGAGCTTGAACCTAGGTACTGACAGGAGATTAGAGCTAGATGAAAGGAGATTGCGAGAGGGATGGTATCTGGCGAATCTCTGCTGTAGGTATTTTGGTCCCAGAGCATGGGTGGCTCTAAAGGTGATAATCAGTATTTTGAAGAGGACACTCTTGTTAATTGGGAGCCAATGTAGAGTATTTAGTGCAGATGATGCAGAAGATTTATTCGGCCATTTAAGGACTAACCTAGCTGCGGCATTCTGCACCATTTGAAGTTTATGTGTGGTGGTTTTTGTAGTACCTGCATATAGGCTATTACAATAGTCTATCCGCGACGTCACCAAAGCAACTGTTACCGTCGTGCTAGCCTCAAGAGGAAGGAGGTCGAAAAACTTCCTGAGTCCTTTAATAATGGCAAAGCAGTTACCTGCCACTTTCAAGGCTTGCTGCTTGAACGAGAGATTGCTGTCAAATGTAATCCCTAGGTTTCGTGCCGATTGGGTTGTGTTCGGTGGGATTTCTGCCTTTTCTGGCCACCAGGTTTTGGGCGTGAAGTTGTTATTTGGGCCCATTGGCACGATTTCTGTCTTGCCTGTGTTGCATTTTAGATGATTGACTTTCATCCAATCAAAGGTTGCCGTGAGGCAGTTTTTAAGTTTTTCTTCCCATTCCTGTGTATCTTTGTCCAGAACCAATATCAATTGAGTATCGTCAGCATAGGCGACTACATCAATTCCAAATGACGATATTAGTTTAATTAAAGGGGCGGTGTAGACATTAAACAGCGTTGGGCTGAGGCTTGAGCCCTGTGGAACGCCCATCTTTATCAGTTTTTCCTTGGAGCGAAATTCTCCGAGAGTAACTACTTGTCTCCTGTCACTCAGGAAGTTTTTGATCCATTCCAACACTGTGCCGGAAATGCCAGAGGTTTCAAGTCTGTTAATCAGAATGGCGTGTGACACAGTGTCGAAGGCCGCCGACAGATCCAATAAAATCAGGACAGCCTTCTTACCCTGGTCCAGGGCCATGCGGATGGTATCTGAGGTGAGCAGGAGGGCAGTTTCCGTGGAGTGTTGAGCCCTGAAACCCGATTGATTGGGATGCCAGGCTTCATTTCCTTCCAGGAATTTGGTAATCTGTTTATTTACACAGGCTTCAGTGATTTTACACAGCATAGGGAGAAGGGAAATTGGTCTTAAGTTGGATAAGGTGGTAGGATCAGGGAGTGGCTTTTTTTGCAAAGGTTTGACTGCCGCTAGCTTCCATTCAGCTGGGACTGTTGCTGTGGTCAAAGAGGAATTCACAATGCTGTTAATCACAGGGTTAGCTACCTCCACCATCATATGTAGCAGTGCGGGAGGACATGGGTCAAACGGGGAACCTGACTTAGCCGCTAAGATAGCCTTATGGGTCTCGTCCAGGCTAATGGGCATGAAAGTTTCCAGTCTGTCCCTTTCCACGTTTTCCTCATTAACCCTAACTTCAGCGGTGATGAAATCCTTGGTGAGTGCTAATACCTTGTTTTCAAAGTAGTCTGCGATGGTATTGCATAATTGTTCTGAAGGCGGTATTTCTTGCTCTAATATTTTAGGTTTATTAAAACTATTGACCATTTTAAAAATAGTTTTTTGTTTGTTTCTGGCGTTTTCTACTTCCGAGGTGTAAAAGTTGGTTTTGGCTTGTTTAATCAGAGCATGATATGCGCTTCTGGTGGATTTGTAGTTATTCCTGTCTTCAATGCAGTAGTTAGTTCTCCATCTGCGTTCGGCTCTACGAACCTCTCCTTGTTTTATTTTTAACATGGGGTTAAACCATGGTGCTGATTGTGTTTTAGCCGTAGGTCTAGGTTTACGTCTGATCGGGGCTGCTGTTGCTTTCAAGACTGACATCCATTTCCTGAAGTTGTTATTATCATCTTCAGGCTGACCTGACCATGAAGGTTCGTGTTCTTTTGCTATGTTAAGCAGTTTTGGATGTTTCATGGCGTCTTTCCATTCTAATTGACTGCTGTGTACAGTTTTCCCTGCGAGTTTATTATTTCTAAGTATTTTAAATGGTAGTACAAATGGTATTAATGTATGATCTGTCCAGGTTAGGATTTTATGGGATTTGATTTGAATGTCTTGCAGGTTAGTTGATATGCAGTCAATCGTGTGCCCCGCCTCATGAGTGGGCTGTGTGACGCATGTAGTCAGGCCCAATACGTCCATGGTATCCCTAAAGGTGATTGCTGAGGAATCCATAGGTGAATCAAGATGGATATTGATATCTCCTAGTACAGTGAAATTAGAGAAGCGCGTAGCCAGGGGGCTCAGTGCTTCTCCTATGCTTTCTAGAAAGCTTTTACAGGGACCTGGGGGGCGATAGATTAGGGCACCAGCAAAGGTAAAAGAGTCTGTGAGTTTAAGTAAAAAGCACATCCCTTCCGCGTCCTTAAGCTCTTGAAGTTTCGTTGTGGTGCAGTTGTAGGAATCTCTATATATTATTGCTATTCCACCCCCCCGAGTCTCCTCCCTGTCCATTCTTTGGATCTGATATCTCAGGGGGAGTGCTTGCACTATGTCTGGCGTAGACCATGATTTTAGCCACGTCTCTGTGACAAACAGGCAGTCAAGATTTTCTTCTACAATGGTATCATATATGTCGAGTGCGTGTTTAGATAGAGATCTAGCATTGATCAGTGCCCCTTTTAGAACATCATTATTTGCATAAGCAGCAATCTGCTTCGGGTCGAACACTATATGGCATTGACCACACTTTATTGTGCCTTTTAGTGTCGCCATGTCAAGTTTACAGCAGCAGGTCGTGGCAGATCTACCGATATGAGGTGTTATTCGCTTGGAGAGAACCGGTTCAGGCCGGCCCTTATCGAAGGATTGTATTTTTCTTCATGCCGAAGACACTACATCAGGCCGGCCGGCTGGGAACGTGTCCTTGGTACGGGGAGGTACAAGAATTTGGTGGGCGGCAGGTTACAGGCCGGAATTTTCCAAGAGAAAACGCACCTCTATATTAGTGAAAGTCTGAGGCAGTTACAGGTTCAGTCCGTAGGCGGCATCTAGCCGTTAGCAGTAAAGCTACTACTTATTCCAGGGAAGACAGACGCCATCTTGAAGGCGGAGAAGAACCGAGAGACAGATGCTCTCCTAGCAGAATAGCCAGAGAGGAGAGAGTAGCCGATAAGGAAGAGGTCCCAGTGACTCGGAGAAGGGTGACTTCCAGGCGAGCCGAGGCACAGACGAGAAGGGAACCTAGATGACCACTGAGTGCAGGCTACATACTACTAAGGTGATGTCGACCCCTTTCTTATTAGAGTGTACAACTTAATCTTTCACTTTTCTTTGCAGGTTATGTGTTATATCGTAATGTTATGTGATCGTGTATGTAATGAGTAATAAAGTACCCAGTTTGTAGTGAACCAACATGTGCTGCGTGTTCTTGTATGAGAGGGTAGCCTATTTTTCTAGTCAGCTGCGGCTACATGAACAGATGGTAACCCTGATCAGGTAAGTGGTAACTGAATAAGGGAAAGAGGAGCCCCTCGAACCTGAGAACAGGCTATGCTCGAACTGGCAATCCTTGTGTGATCTGATGAATAGTGAGACTGATTCCCTTTTTGTATGTTATGGTGATCATAGGATGAACTGTCGTATGAGACTGCCGTCTGGGTAGAGAGGTCTGGATCCGTATGGGATGGCGAGGCCGCCACTTGTGATACTGTCGTATGGGCAGAGAGGTCTGGATCCGTATGGGATCGCGAGGCCGCCGATTGTGCTGAGACTGCCGTCTGGGTAGAGAGGTCTGGATCCGTATGGGATCGCGAGGCCGCCACTTGTGATACTGTCGTATGGGCAGAGAGGTCTGGATCCGTATGGGATCGCGAGGCCGCCACTTGTGATACTGTCGTATGGGCAGAGAGGTCTGGATTCGTATGGGATCGCGAGGCCGCCACTTGTGATACTGTCGTATGGGCAGAGAGGTCTGGATTCGTAGGGGATCGCGAGGCCGCCGATTGTGCTGAGACTGCCGTCTGGGTAGAGAGGTCTGGATCCGTATGGGATCGCGAGGCCGCCACTTGTGATACTGTCGTATGGGCAGAGAGGTCTGGATTCGTAGGGGATCGCGAGGCCGCCGATTGTGCTGAGACTGCCGTCTGGGTAGAGAGGTCTGGATTCGTAGGGGATCGCGAGGCCGCCACTTGTGATACTGTCGTATGGGCAGAGAGGTCTGGATCCGTATGGGATCGCGAGGCCGCCGATTGTGCTGAGACTGCCGTCTGGGTAGAGAGGTCTGGATCCGTATGGGATCGCGAGGCCGCCACTTGTGATACTGTCGTATGGGCAGAGAGGTCTGGATCCGTATGGGATCGCGAGGCCGCCACTTGTGATACTGTCGTATGGGCAGAGAGGTCTGGATCCGTATGGGATCGCGAGGCCGCCGATTGTGCTGAGACTGCCGTCTGGGTAGAGAGGTCTGGATCCGTATGGGATCGCGAGGCCGCCACTTGTGATACTGTCGTATGGGCAGAGAGGTCTGGATCCGTATGGGATCGCGAGGCCGCCACTTGTGATACTGTCGTATGGGCAGAGAGGTCTGGATCCGTATGGGATCGCGAGGCCGCCGATTATAAGAGGTCTTGGTATGTATAGTAGGAATTCCCTGTCCTTAGGTGGTAGATATATGTGGTTGCACTATTGTAAATAGGCCCTAGGGAGGGGTTAGCGTTCTGTCTGGGTTAGTGAGGCTCTGATGAGCGGGTTCCATCTGATCCGAAAACCCAAGCAGAACAGAGGTAAGAAGGCATGTGTTACACGTTCAGGTGAGGAGTTCCTGATTGTTGGTGGAGAGAGGAGTCCGAGAATAAAGAGTTTTCCTTACCTCATGAAGACTTTGTCTTTTCATCAGCATGTCTCACTAAACGCATGATGTATGCACCAACAAATGAGGGTTTTTTGGGAATCCTCCTTATTTTGCATTACTGCCATCTGCTCAGATGAGATAAATGGTGGAGTGCAGGAGATCGGCAAGTGAAAAAGCTTAGAGTTTTATAGATCAGAAAATCGATGGAGATCACATTTGGAAGATACCCAAGCTACATCTCTCCTTGGACCTGTACTCCTCCCATGTTACGAAAGCCAAATTGTCTTCTTGGGATGCAGTTACGTTTACAAAAAATAACCTGTTTGTGTATCCATCTCCCTTCATTCCTTTTATTGGTAATCCTGAGTTTACCCCAGGTATGAATGAAAGCCAATATCGGACATGGAAGATGGCTAACAGTAAGTGAATAACTGTCACCTAAAGCCCCTAGTCATTTAAACGAGTTAAACTTGACTATTGCTTTCCTGAGTCTAATACGATGTATTACCTTTAAGTGAGACATTGGGTGACAGTTAAGTGAAGCTGTTTGCCACTAGACCGATGACCTCATTTGAACACTGGCTTTTTCTTAAGCCCATGACAAATATCTGATATCTGAAATTGACAAAGCCGTTGGCAGAGAATTCCCTCAGACTCAGACATCTGGGAAACTGAGGTGGGAGTCTGAGCTTGTGCAGATGGTTATGACCAAAAAATGGAGAGAGATCCTAGTCAGGCCCAGATTAAGTGCCTTCAGTATTGTAATGAGGGAGACAGTCATGAAAATCGTTATGTATTGGTACTGTACTCCCAATTGAAAACACAAATGAGATCAGAGTAGATCTGGCCTTTGTTGGAGAAACTTTGGCAACTCTGGGTCCCTCCTACATCTCCTCTAGCATTGCCCTAAGCTACAGAAATATTGGAAGGAAGCCTTTGATGTCATCAACCAGATTTTAGATTGTCAAATTGCTTAGGCCGGCAGGGGTATATCATCATAGGTTATGTTTCACTCTATTGCCATGTGCAGCTAAAAAAGCAATTTTGGGCTTCTGGGTTAAGGAAGATATGTCTTGCCATGGACAATGGCTAAATCATGTGTGGGACATAATTGGCATGGAAGCTCCATGACTTGGTAAACACAGGCAGCACTTATGGTGCTGAGGAAGGGCAGGCTGCTTCACTCACTCAGCCTGCAATTTTAGCAGAAGAGTAAATGGAAAGGTGTCTCTTCTCCCAAAGTATTTCGGGCTGTAGAGCCCTTCGTCTGGGGCCAATACTGTAAAGAAGGAGACAGGGAGTCAGCCAAGTACTTGGTGTCGAGGTATTATGAGAACTTGCGCCGAGATAATGGTGGTGACATGACTATCATACTGAGTGCTTCAAGGTAAAAAGACCGTGTAAAACGGAACAGCGGGGTGGGCAGTTAATGAACTGAATGTGAGCATTGACATGCCTAAATGTGCTCGTTCACGAAAATGAAAAGATGCACATGTAATCCCAGAAATGGATGTAAAAGTTATCGCGTTCGAACGGAGTGTAAAACGACATGTGAAAAAGGAACAACAAAATGTGCAGAAGTGGTAATTTTAGTAGGTGTGCTTCAAGTAATGAACAACCCACGGAAAGAAGAATACTGTGATGGTAAAGTGACAAACGAAGAGTACGTGTGATACCAGAAAATACTCAATGTGTGAACGTGAGTTACTCATTTTGATGTACTCACGTAATTATGGCGACCTGGTTGGCGATATCTGTGAATATTCACGATAAACAATGTGAGCGATGCTACATTAAAACGTAAATAAACATATTTATCCGATGGTCATCAGCTGTGGACTTACTCAAATGTGAGTCATCCGGTAGACGAACGTTCCGGGTTAAGGTCTAACGCAGGTCGGTGTTGACGGAAGTGAAAAGAGCATACGACCGTTAGTGATGTTAAATGCGCTTGAGCGCGACGGAAATACAATGATTGAACTACAGAGAAAAAAGACTTGTAGTTCGATATTTCGTGGTGAGCGCGGGTTAGATAAATAGTTATCGGTGGGCTGTAAAAAGAAAAGACTCTTGGTACCATGTGAGAATAACTGTTGTTAATGATACAAAGTGGTCAATAATAAAAGTGAATGAGAAGGTGTCATGGTGGGTGTGTAAGATAAGAGCTTATAGTGATATTAATGAGTGGTGCCTTGTGTTGAAGTGGAAGAAGAAAACGAAAAACTGGATAGTTTCAGTTGTCATGCAGATCACCATAAATGTAACATAAAACATCAAACAATCATGGAAATGGCTGATCAAACTGTGAAAATAAGATTATGCACATGGGGTAAGGCATGCAATAGATGACAAAACACGAGTTGTTTATGATGAACCAATAATGCTGCGAATATTGAAAATGCGTTAGAGATGAAGTATTTAAAGTACAGGTACAAGAGGGTGATCTGTTCCTTTTGTAATGTCAATGACTCATTACAAAAAGCAGCCGAGGTCGTAACGTTCGTTAAGTACTTTTGGGCTGATGGAATCCAGTTTATTGATCCTGTATACTTCTCTTTGTAACATAAATTGAGTGTTGTTGCGTCCTTTTAAGATTGGTACCTGTTCCAAGATTAAAAAACGTAGTTGACTGATGTTGTGTTGGAGGAGTTGAAAATGATTAGCGATGGGAGATTTGGCTTGTCGTGTGCGAATGTTGCTTTTGTGTTCATTGAGTCTCGTACAATTTTTTCGCTCCGTTTTTCCCACGGAAACCAAGCTGCATGGACACTTAAGCATGTAAATCACGTTTTGACTGTTGCAAGTAGCTGTTATTTTGAGTTTGATGGTATTTCCTTTATGGGGATGTTGAATGGTGTTGCCTTTTATTATTGAATTGCAGTTCCCGCAATTGTAGCATGGTATTGTTCCTTTGAAGATTACATCTCATTGGTTTGTAGGAGAAGTTAACATTTGTTTCAAATTTCTTGATCTGTGGTATGCGAATCTTGGGGGTGTGTCAAAGATGTGTCTGAAGTCTGCTTCAGTGCCGACCATCGGCCAATATCTTAAGATGGTTTTTTTGATGTGATAACTTTGGTTCGAGAATTTGGATACAAACACACTTCTGGATTCAGTCTGGTGTACTGGTTTTTGTTTTAATAATGTCTGATGTGTGAGTTTGTCTGCTTTTAAAGTGGCGTTCTCCAAGATTTGTATGGGATATTTCCGTTGTTTGAATTTCTCAATACAAGTCACTTTGCTTTCTTCATATAACTCATTGGTGCTGGATATTCTTTTGAGTCTTAATAGTTGAGAGTAAGGTAAATGTTTCTTGAGGAAAGGTTGATAAAAACTGTGAAAGTGTAATAAGTTATTGCAGTCCGTTGGTTTGGTGTATATTTGCGTGATGAGACTGCCATTGTTAGTCGTCACTTTGGTGTCCAAGAATGTTATTGAGTCCATGCTTATTGTATGGGTAAAATCAATACGGTGATCAACGGTATTCAGTTTCTCAATGAGTGTTTCTAGAGTGTTAATGGATCCTTGCCATAGAATAAAAATATCATCGATATATCTCTTGTATAGGACTAGATTCTCAACCATTTCCTGTTTGTTTAAAATGTTGTCAGGCTCAAATCGGTACATGTACAGATTAGCGTACGTAGGGGCGGCACAATTGCCCATGGAAGTGCCAGAGCATTGGATATAGTAGTTCCCAGACCATTCAAAGTAGCTATGATATAGCGTAAAATGAATGAGTTACATTGAGAAGATTTTCAAGTCATTGGGTTTGTCCGTAGTGAGGAGAAAAGATTCTATTGCCTCCATTCCTTTACCGTGTGGTATTGACGTGTATGGAGCTTTTACGTCTATGGTACAAAGACTGGTGTTCGGGGTGACCCTGTCTTGAACGGTTTCTATAGTGTTTGGAAAATCGGTAGTGTTCCTGATGTATGTAGACATTGATTGTACTAGAGGCTGTAGATGTTTGTCTAAATATCTTCCAATGGGTTCATGTAATGAGTTAATTGTGGAGACAATTGGTCTGACGGTGGCATGGTGGCGTGTTTGTGGATCTTCGGTATCATATAAATATAAGATATCGAAGGGTTAGTTTTAATGAGGTATTTCATGTCATCAATATTTATAGTGCCCTTTTTAACTGAGGTTTTCACAATGGTTTGTAGAATATTCGCGAAGTCATTGGTAGGATCTAGTGTTAAAGCCATGTAAGTGTTTGAATCTTGAATATGTTCGTTGACATTCTGTTCATAGAATGTGGAGTCCATGATGACTAATGCTCCTCCTTTGTCTGCTTGGCGTATAGTAATTTCTGATTTTGCTGCTATTTGTCGAAGTGTCTGTTATTCTTTTTGAGTGATGTTGTTATTTTTAGTTTTACTATGGTAGGATATTTTTTGCAGTTCTTTGAGAACGATGGTTTCAAAGGCATCTAATACTTTGTGACTGGTGGGAGCCATGTATGTACTTTTGTTGCGGAGTCCCATTAATGTGTTGTCTCGTGATTTATGTGAGGCGTCCATGACGTTTTGAAAAAAGTGTTTCAATCTAAGTAAACGCATGAATTAAAAAAAAACTAATTTCTGTGTCTAAGTGATTGGAGTAGTATGTAGGAACAAACGATGTTCCTTTTTGTAGAGTTTTGATTTGAAAATCCGTAAGTTGATGACTTGAAATATTTATCACTAGGTTCTCTGACTGCGGGTACCCTTCGCGACTGGTTTTGTTGGAATTGTTTTTCCTCCTGGCTCGTCATGTGGCCTTGGGCCTGACTCTAAAAAATGTTGTCTGTTGTTGATGGAAGATGTAGCAGGACCTTCTGTGGCTGGTTCTTGTGAGTCACCCGATCTGAGGGAAGTGGAACGCGCTGCTCGCCTGCCTTGAGAACAGCTTCCTGACTACGCCATATCGCGCTTTCTCGCTGCGGCGAGTGTTAGGTACAAGCAGATTTAAATTGGATTTTAAACTTGTATAAACTGTTGCTGGAATTGTTTTAAAAAGTGTTGCCCAAATTCACTCTGCCCTCATGCTTGCAAAATACAATTAAATAGCATCTCACCTCGCTGCTTCAGCGAGACAGCAGACAGCGGACTCCCTGACTTCCTGGTTGAGCTCTGCCCACTGAGCACTATCTGAGCTAGCGCTCTAGTGGTTGGCTGGAGCTTGGGACAACCCTACTTAGGGGAGGAAATGCTAGCGCGCAGCGCGCAGCGCGCAGCGGGCGCGCCGATGGTGCGCCGGAGGTGCGCCAGAGGCAAGCCCATCTGCGCCCATCAGCACGCTGGCCACGTCCAGCGCCAGCCATGCTGCTCCCCTACATACTGGTAGGATCTGCTACTCTAGGGAAACTTTATTAAGTCTTGATAAGAGGGTATGGGAGGGAGACCAAACGACTTTAATGTGTGGGCTAATCAACAGTAGATCATTGGTAAAACATTACCAAGAGACTTTTAGTATGTTGGAGGACTTGGACCTGGATCTGTTGTTTATTATGGAGACCTGGACTAACTTAGACTCCTCAGTGGAGCTCGGACTGCCATGCCCGATAGGTTACAAAATCATTAATAAACCAAGGCCCATAGGGAGGGTGGGGGGGGGGGTGGGATAATCTTTAAAGAAAAATTGAGCTGTGCACCCCTACAGATAAAAGAGATTGAAGGATACGAACTCCTAGGTTTTTCACTGCAAGATTCCAAGGGGAGACTGCTGACAGGCCTGGTTTGTTATAGGCCTCCAGGGCCAGCCCCTCAGCATCAGATATTACGTGATACCATCGCTGCCTTGGCACTGACACACTCTAGGCTGTTATTCTTGGGTGATTTTAACCTCTGGGATATTGGGAGCCCAGGGAACCATCTGCAGTCGTTAAGCCAAACATGTGAGAACCTTGGTTTACATTAGCTAATACAGGAGCCAACTCACCAGGGAGGTCACACGCTGGATTTGGTGTTTGCTAATCGGACTGAGACTAAGGTGCTTAACATCATGCCTTTAAACTGGACTGACCACTTCCTGATAAACTTTAAGATGTCCATTCCTAAGACCACACAGTATAGGAAAGCTCAGTCTACCTATCGGTGGGGAAGAGACTGGAGGAAATTGCCAAAGGACAGCCAAACCCCTCTCTTTCAAAGTCAGACCCTCTTTAACCCTGATGAGTCAGTAGATAAGAACTATAACAACTATAGTAATTTCATAACTAGCGTTCTTGATGGCTATTCTCCGCTAAAAAAGATCAAGACCAGAGGGAAACCCTCGGCACCATGGTTTAATGAGGAGCTACAACTGATTCGTACGGCCCGCCGACAGGCTGAGAGGAGGTGGCGCAAGTCATACTCACTTACTGATAGGAGAGCATTGAAATTATTACAGGGCCAATATAAACAGGCCATTGTGGGGGCCAAATCACAATGTTATGCCAGATCAATTTTACAGGCGCCTAACGGCACAAAGGCCCTTTTTAAGATCATGAGGGACCTTTCTAACCCTGGATGCCTGGCCAATAAAACGCAGGCATCACAAAAACCTGTGTGATGAAGTCGCCCTGTTTTTTGATGACAAGGTTGCAAAAATTGTGGGAAGGCTTAATCAGGGTGTCACCTATACCCAGGTAGGTGACGAAGAAATGCAAACCGACATATCCCTTAAGCACTTTCAACCTCTCACCGAAACACTTTTTAATTCCATCGCTCAGGAGATATCCTTTGGGTCACCTCTTGACCCCCTCCCACATAAGATCTGGAAGGAATATGCTCCCGACCTTTTCCCAGGATTGCGTCAAATCTGCTGCCAATCCCTGAGGGAAGGAGTAGTACCTGTGGCCTGGAAGCAGGCTGTGGTAACCCCCTTGCTGAAGAAGCCATCTTTAGACCCTTCAATACCAGCCAATTTCCGCCCAATATACCTCCTGCCATTTCCCATTAAGATCTTGGAGAAAACGGTCAGTAAGTCTCTGTCATATTACCTGGAAGAAAACCATCTATTAGACAGGGACCAGTTCGGATTCCGACCAGGACACGGAACGGAGACTGCTCTGACAACTGTGTTGGACAAGCTAAGAACGCGTGCTGATAACGGTGACTCCTCTGTGTTGGTGTTACTGGATATGTCGGCTGCTTTCGACACAGTTAATCATGCAGTACTGATCGCGAGGCTAGAGAGGTTGGGGGTAAGGGGCTGTGCTTTGAAATGGCTACAGTCCTACCTTCAAATAGACAACAGGTAGTAACCATGGCACCATTTGCCTCCTCGAAGTCTCCGGTCCATCATGGAGTACCTCAGGGATCTGCAATCAGCCCGATCCTCTTTAATATCTACCTACGCCCTCTGATCCCTATTATAAAATCTTATGGGACCGACCTGGTTAATTACGCCGATGACACCCAATTATTCTTCTCTTTGGAGGGAAAACATGCGGTGCCTTTGAACATCTTTCAGGCGTGTATGGGCCAGGTCTCGGATTGGTTGGAGGCCAACTCCCTACAGTTTAACGGGGGAAGACAGAGCTGCTGTATTACTCTGCAGCAGGAAGATCCAAACCCCTACTGGCGTAATTCAGGCTTAGGCCTGAGGAGGATGTTATGGTGGCCACAAAGACGGTTCGTGACTTGGGGGTGCTGGGGGATGAGGACTTACAGATGCAATCGCAGGCTAATAAAACAATTAGCATCTGCTTTGGTCTGGCAAGAGCCCTTCGACGAATTTTACCTCTCCTGCCTAGTGAGGCCAGACCCCCAGTGGTTAGAAGTATAATCCTGGGTAGACTGGACTATTGCAACTCCGTGTATCTGGATGCTCCCCAATACATCCTGCAGGGGTTGCAAAGAGTCCAGTCTATGGCGGCCAAACTGGCCCTTGATAGACAGCGTGGCTCGTCTGCTACTCTGGCTCTCAGGGACCTTCATTGGTTACCCATCAGAGACAGAGTTAGCTTCAAGTCACTTTGCATGGTATACAGGGCTCTACATAAAATGGGACCAATGGCTCTGCGAGAGAGATTCTCCTGGTACGTACCCAGAAGATCTCTTCGATCCGCCAGTCAAAGTCTGGTCTCTGTTGGAAGAGTTAGGACGGCTAGGATGGGAGGAAGGGCCTTTGGTATAGCAGCAGCATGTCTTTGGAACAGGCTACCGCAAAACATTAGGCAAGCTGACTCCCTGATGGGCTTCAGGAAGGACCTTAAGACCAGGCTATTTGCCAGGACTATGAAGTAAGCCTCCTGATTAAGAGCTCAGTCGTTTTCCACTGTCCTAATTTTCATTCATCAGGTCTCTAAGCGCCAGGATACCCGTTGGGTGACAGCCGCGCTATATAAGCATTTCATACAATACAATACAATGTACTTTTGATTTGGGAGTCAATTGGTACTCTGGATGGTATACTGCTAGTTAAAGAATCGTCTGAAGATGTAGTGTCGGTGTCCGATGGGCGACCGGTGTCCTGCGCTGTTGTCTTTTGTTGGCATATACCTCTGCCCAGGTATATACTTCACCTAACTTGTAGTCAACTGTTTCTCGTTTAAATTTTCTTACTTTTCTTTTGTTGATTTCCTTGGTATATTCATCTAATTGTTTATTTAGGTCCGCTAGTGTTGCGTGCCAATCCTCGTCTGCTAGTTTTGAAGAAATTTCTTGTTTTAATTCAGTAATCTCTCTGTTGAGGTCGTCAAGTAATTTTGATAGTTCTTCGGCTATAAGTAAGATTAGGTCCAGTGAACACTTATTTAAGATTGCTTCCCATCTTTTAGTAAATTTAGAATTGTTTTTACATAATGTGGATTTCAAGGCAATTCTTAAACCTCTCGGTATGCGCTGTACTTTGTGGTACCTGATCAGGGTACTGGCGTGAAGTCTTTGATTAATGGCTCTTTTGGAAGTATAAAGTAGTTGTTTGATGTTTGATTGAATTGAGGTGGTACTTGTGCTGATTCCTTCTGTGTCCTCAAATAAGGCGTATATGCATTGTGTTTCATCCAAAGTGTAAACAAAGGTATCAGCTCTGCATTCCGTAATTTTTGCTATTTCATCCATTGGTTGTTGAGGGTGCATACTCCGTGTTACTCAGATTGGGGAATGATTGAAATGAAAAAGAGTAGCGCACTCCAAAGTAATCTCGGTGGTGTGAATAAGATTAGTAAGGTCGGTGGTGCATTCAGGTAAATCCTCCTGAGTGAGGATGGTGAATACGTGAATGCACGCTCCTGTTTGAGGAGTGTGTCTCCCTTTTGCACTCCTGATTAATGTTCAATCGTTCATCATGTTACAATAAACTTTCTTCTCATTGAAATTTCAAAGAAATCTTCCTTTATTTCTCTTCAAGGTAGTCTTTGTTTCAATGACGTAGTTACATATGTAAATCTCATGTATGCACTTGAATTAAGCAATCATTCAAGTCGCCCAATGCATTTCGGGCTGTAGAGCCCTTCGTCAGGGGCCAATACTGTAAAGAAGGAGACAGGGAGTCAGCCAAGTACTGGGTGTCGAGGTATTATGAGAAATTGTGCAGAGATAATGGTGGTGACATCACTATCATATTGAGTGCTTCATGGTAAAAATACCGTGTAAAACGGAACAGCAGGGTGCGCAGTTAATGAACTGAATGTGAGCATTGACATGCCTAAACGTGCTCGTTCACAAAAACGAAAATGAAAAGATGCACGTGTAATCCCAGAAATGAATGTGAAAGTTATTGCGTTCGAACGGAGTGTAAAACGACATGTGAAAAAGGAACGACAAAATGTGCAGAAGTGGTAATTTTAGTAGGTCTGCTTCAAGTAATGAACAACCCACGGAAAGAAGAATACCGTGATGGTAAAGTGACAAACGAAGAGTACGTGTGATACCAGAAAATACCCAATGTGTGAACGTGAGTTACTCGTTTTGATGTACTTACGTAAATATGGCGACCTAGTTGCCGATATCTGTGAATATTCACGATAAACAATGTGAGCAATGCTACATTAAAACATAACTAAACATATTTATTGGATGGTCATCAGCTGTGGACTTACTCAAATGTGAGTCATCCGGTAGACGAACGTTCCGGGTTAAGGTCTAACGTCGGTCGGTGTTGACGGAAGTGAAAAGAGCCTTTGACCGTTAGTGATGTTAAATGCGCTTGAGTGCGACGGAAATACAATGATTGAACTACAGAGAAAAAAGACTTGTGGTTCGATATTTCGTGGTGAGCGCGGGTTAGATAAATAGTTATTGGTGGGCTGTAAAAAGAAAAGTAGTCAATGATACAAAGTGGTCAATAATAAAAGTGAATGAGAAGGTGTCATGGTGGGTGCGTAAGATAAGAGCTATAGTGATATTAGTGACTGGCGCCTTGTGTTGAAGTGGAAGAAGAAAACAAAAAACCGGATAGTTTCAGTTGTCATGCTGATCACCATAAATGTAACATAAAACATCACACAATCATGGAAATGACTGATCAAACTGTGAAAATAAGGTTATGCACAATAAACTGGATTCCATCAGCCCAAAAGCACTTAACGAACGTTGCGACCTGAGCTGCTTTTTGTAATGAGTCATTGACATTACAAAAGGAACAGATCACCCTCTCGTACCTGTACTTTAAATACTTGATCTCTAACTCATTTTCAATATTCGCAGCATTATTGGTTCAGCATAAACAACTCATGCTTTGTCATCTATTGCATGCCTCACCCCATGTGCATAACCTTATTTTCACAGTTGGATCAGTAATTTCCATGATTGTTTTATGTTTTATGTTACATTTATGGTGATCTGCATGACAACTGAAACTATCCGGTTTTTTGTTTTCTTCTTCCACTTCAACACAAGGCGCCAGTCACTAATATCACTATAGCTCTTATCTTACGCACCCACCATGACACCTTCTCATTCACTTTTATTATTGACCACTTTGTATCATTAACAACAGTTATTCTCACATGGTACCAAGAGTCTTTTCTTTTTACAGCCCACCGATAACTATTTCTCTATTCCGCGCTCACCACGAAATATCGAACTACGAGTCTTTTTTCTCTGTAGTTCAATCATTGTATTTCCGTCGCGCTCAAGCGCATTTAACATCACTAACGGTCGAAGGCACTTTTCACTTCCGTCAACACCGACCGGCGTTAGACCTTAACCCGGAACGTTCGTCTACCGGATGACTCACATTTGTGTAAGTCCACAGCTGATGACCATCCGATAAATATGTTTATTACCATTTTAATGTAGCATCACTCACATTGTTTATTGTGAATATTCACAGATATCGGCAACCAGGTCGCCATAATTATGTGAGTACATCAAAACGAGTTACTCACGTTCACACATTGGGTATTTTCTGGTATCACACGTACTCTTCGTTTGTCACTTTACCATCATGGTATTCTTCTTTCCGTGGGTTGTTTATTACTTGAAGCACAACTACTAAAATTACCACTTCTGCACATTTTGTCGTTCCTTTTTCACATGTCGTTTTACTCTCCGTTCGAACGTGATAAGTTTCACATCCATTTCTGGGATTACACGTGCATCATTTCATTTTCGTTTTTGTGAACGAGCACGTTTAGGCATGTCAATGCTCACATTCAGTTCATTAACTGCGCACCCTGCTGTTCCGTTTTACACGGTCTTTTTACCTTGAAGCACTCAGTATGATAGTCATGTCACCACCATTATCTCTGCACAATTTCTCATAATACCTCGACACCCAGTACTTGGCTGACTCCCTGTCTCCTTCTTTACAGTATTGGCCCTTGACGAAGGGATCTACAGCCCGAAATGCATTGGGCGACTTGAATGATTGCTTAATTCAAGTGCATACATGAAAGTCTACCTTGAAGAGAAATAATTCTTTGAAATTTCAATGAGAAGAAAGTTTATTGTAACATGATGAACGATTGAACATTAATCATGAGCGCAAAAGGGAGACACACTCCTCAAACAGGAGCGTGCATTCACGTATTCACCATCCTCACTCAGGAGGATTTACCTGATAGCACCACCGACTTTACTAATCTTATTCACACCACCGAGATTACTTGGAGTGCGCTACTCTTTTTCATTTCAATCTTCTCCCAGAGTGCCACAAATCTGCTCCCCGTGCTGCTGCAGGGCGCCAATTGGTTGGAGCATCCATTCCAGTTCTTAGGCATACGTAGAGTAATAAATGGCAAACATTTTCATTTAAATTCCTCAGACAGCCGATCTGTTTTTTGGGTAGCTGCTACTAGTCCTCTGTTATCTTTAAGCTGGATGAGTACAACATGCTTTTCTGAAAACTGTGCAGTTTTAAAGATTGAAAATGTTTAATTCAATGTTCAGCTTTGAAATACCTTACAATATGTTTGCTTTTCCTTTAGCATTCTAGTGTTAACTTTGGATATTCATTTTAAAGGAACATACGTACATGCTCCCAATGCCTGACTCCCAAGATTGGGCAGCAAGATGCAGCTTGAATGGGGTCAAATGGGAATGGATGATTTCCCCCACCTGTCACCAGTACACCATACTTACAATGCTTGATTTTAGAGATGAGTCCCTTAAGTCCAAGAGTCTCCTGAATGGAAAAATGTCAGAAATAAAGATGAGAACAGCTGGTTCTTGCATTTTGACTAAGTAGCCCGTCAGGGAAAATAAAGATGCACTTTGTGTGTCACTTTTCATGCAGACCAAGAGGTAAACCAAAATATAAAAGTGTTTTATTTCTCAAACTCTTATGTACGCCAGATATGTAGATCTACGTGTGTCCGTTTATGCATGTGTGTAATCACACTGCTAATCATTTATATGCACATAATACAAGGTAAACTGTCTTTGACAATTAATAGGTGTTAAGCACTGCTTAACATAATGTAACTCATTCTACCTACTGTAGAAGAATAAAAGATTGATTTAAAACCTAAACAGATTAAAATGCCTGCCTAGCAAGTTGCATGCAATTATTTGTAGCAAGCTCATAAACTAATGAGCTTTTTTGCCTAGCTTGGAATATGTGATCTTCAAATCACATAAGAGTATCTTGAATACTCACATTAACCCACCTACTAGCTTACTAGGATACAAACCTTTGATCTGCAGCTTACAGGCAGTGCTCTGAAAAATCCTCATTAACCATCTAATTTATTTAAGGATGACTAAAATCTATGACTCCTGATTACACAATATTCTCTGCAGCAAGCGCTTTGTACACTGACTCGCTCTGTCTCTTTACTAGTACTCCATACATAAAAGTGCTTTCTTTTGCCCTTAGTTACTGCACATTTTAGCTGATATATCCATGTAGCGATAAGCTTTGTATTTCTGCTAGTCACAAGTAAACTCATATTGACATCGGGTACATTTTCCCAAGACTTGCAGAAATGTTTCCCAATTGTAGTTATTGGTATTTTATTGCATTCTTTGTCTGCTTTTTATATGTTTATATGGATTTTACAGTTAAAAGATAATCTTATAATAATATTAGTGCAGCACTCTGACACGTGATGGATACAAATACACCTTTGTAGCAGATGCTTTAGCACCTGAAGTGGTTTTAAAATGCTTTCTGTTCTGTGACCAAGAAAGTAAGCTAGAAGAGGTTTACGTCTAGTTTCCTTTGTTCCTTGGTGGAATAGTTTGTAAAACTAATGAATATGTACTGGCTGAACTTAGGCTTACCATCTCTGATTCCTCCTATGTTATGTTATATGCTACTATCAATCGTGAGGGTATCCTGGCTCTGAGCAGGTGTGAGTCTAGCCAAACTTAGGGCCTTGTGGGACTACTCGAAAAGCCAGGTCTACAACTTCTTGCTGAATTCAAGAATTGAGGAGAAGCCTCTTTCGTGTAGTGGCAGGTCGTTCCATGCTTTAGGAGTGATGTAGGAGAAATCTCGACCATCCGATCTAGTTTTCCATATGTGTGGGATGTGTACAAGTACAACTCCAGATGGAGATGTCTGCAAGGTTTGTGAAAACAGATATGATTGTTGAGCTATGCTCGGCCAGCATTATGTAATGTTTTGAAAGTGGTTTAGGAGTTTGAATTATGCGCGTTTATATATGGGGAGCCAGTGGAGCTTCTTCAGATGTGGTGTGATGGGAGTCCAGCATGGGAGGTTGAGAGTGATTCTGGCTGCTGAGTTCTGAATGGTCTTAGCCTTCTTTTTTGTTGCTGATCTCAGCATAAGGTTGTTCCTGTTGTGGAGCTTGCTTGTGATGTGGGCGTGTGGGACAGTTTTCATGGTACTGATTTGCGAGCCAATAGAAAAAGTTCCTTAACATCTTCAGGATATAGAAACAAGAGACAGTGATGGCATGGAATTGGGCAGTCATGTTGAATTTGTTGTTGATGACAATCCGAGGTTCTTGACATGGGTGATAGGGTGTCGGCCACCAGGTGGAGTCCCATAGTGAAGGGCTCTTCCCGAAGATCTTGATTACGGTCTCATCAATGTTCAGCTTCAGACAGTGGTCTTCATCCGGTGGGCAATGCGAGTCGTGGAAGCATTGAACTTGATCTGGGTACCGGGATTTCCCTGTCTGCCCCGGCGAGGTGGGAAGAGGAGCGCCTCATGCTGACAGCTGACCGCACTCTTGCGCGTCAAGCTGCTTTTCGCTCTGCTCTGTTCATATTTTCCTTACCTCATATTTTAAAAACTGATTTTAAAAGTTTACCTTGAATTTGAATCTGTTTGAACTTGAATTGCCACTTTGCACTTTGGTACGAACGGGAAGTTGGGGGGTGGGCTTTCCTGGCCATTGCCTCACACTTGGGACATAAAGCGCCACCATTTTGGGGAGGTGCGTGATCTAGTCTCATATAAATAAAAGCAGAGACACTGCGCAGCCGCACCATGGGAGTGCCTAAGGCAAGCCCGGCTGCGCCTGTAAGCATCCCAGAGGTGGCCGGCGCCAGCCATGCTGCCTGTTTGCCCTCTGGTACGACTGTCACTATCCAGTACGGGTTTGAAGAACTGCTTTCTTTGTGCTGGGGTGCAGTGGCTAGCTGTGAAAATTGGGTCAACTTTCACTGCCCGATTTGCAAATGGTCTTTCCCCAGGATCACAGGAGGATCTCCCAAGGCGTCCGCCCCTAGTAAGAAAGCCATCAACCCAGAGAGACAGGGAAAACACTATAGAGCAATGCTGCCCAACACACGCTCCCTGCAAAAACATGAGGCACAAATTTATGATCGTCTGTCAGATGCTCACCCTGACTTATTTCTCACAGAAACTTGGCTGTCTGACTCCTCAAACCCCACTATCCCCTCTGCCATTCCATCAGGATATAAAATTCTGAGGAAAGATCGCCCGGTAGGGAAAGGGGGTGGCGTCGCCATTGTCTTTAAACAAGAGTTAGACTGCACTTCTATCACGTTAGCCCTTATTGAGGGAGCGGAATGCTTAGGTTTCCACTGCACTTTATCTCCCAGCCAATGCATCGCAGGGATCCTGATCTACAGGCCCCTGGGGACGCCTGGCAATTTCTTTGAGTCCCTGAATAATGCCATTACCCCTCTAGCCCTCAGATACAATCATCTTCTCCTCTTAGGGGATTTTAACTTGCATATGGACAAACCTTTGGATCCACATGTTATTTCTCTGTCCGAAAAAAATGACAGCTTGTAGCCTTGCCCCTTTCATCTCCTCTCCCACACATAACTTGGGCCATACACTTGACCAGATCTTTTGAAATGTGGCATTGGAGATGGATCCTCCGACCCCCATCATATGGTCTGAACACTTCCTTATCAACTTCAAGATACCTGGCACAGGGACCCCAGGCGAAAACTGTAGAATATATTTACAGAGCCTTTCACAAAATATCTCTCCCGTCTTTGGTGAATGCGTTAGAATCCTCAGCTCCTCCTCTACTCAGAAACTCCGAAGTAGATGCCCTTGCACTGGAATCCTGGCTCAGGACAAATGTTTAGGCAGTAGCCCCTCTGACCTCCTGCACCTCCAGGAGGACTAGACTCTCCGCCCCTTGGTTCAATGAATCCCTGAGAGCCAGAAAAAGTGAATGCGAATGCTTAGAAAGGAAGTGGTGTAATCATTATACTTTGAAGGATAAGCTGATCTATAAGGCTGCTCTAAAATCTTATTATCTGCAGGTGAAAGAAGCTAAGAAGAGCTATCTGCAGGCTAAGATTGATATCGCTAGCAATAAGGGCAAGGAGATCTTTACCATAGTGAAGTCGTTCACCTCCCCGAAGGCGGCGGCGGCGGCTAAGGAATCTCTGCACTCAACCGAATGGACCATCCAGGCCGCCCTATCCCTCCACAATAAGATTGTCATGATCCAACAGTCCTTCTCCTCGGATATAGGAGAGATCCCAACCCCACATCAGAATCTGGTCCCCTACAAACCCTGGTACTATTACAATTCCCAGCTATACAACTGGACAAAACACTTACATATCTCAAGGGCTTTAAGTCCGGCTCTCCAGTGGATGCTTGTCCTGCAAAATGTTATGCATCTCTAGCCCCCACTATAAACCCCATGGTGAATATGGTGCTAAACACATCCCTTACCACAGGCATTGTGCCGTCCATTTGGAGGCTGGCAAAAATTCTGCTGCTCCTTAAAAAAATGTCGGCAGACCCGAAAGTTCCTGCAAACTATAGGCCTATCTCCCTCCTCCCGGCTCTCTCTAAGGTACTAGAGAAGCAGGGGCGTAACAAACGCCCCCGCAGCCCCCGCGGTGCGGGGGGCCCCCAGTCTTCGGTAGGTGAAGGGGGCCCCCTCAGCTCTGTGAGTGAAAATGCTTTGCTCTAAAAAGCAGGTGCAGTCTGCAGCCTGCTCTGCGCTCCTCCCGTAGACCCAGGGCAGGACTGAAGAGAAACAAAGTAACAAGTTACATTGTTTCTCTTCAGTCAGAGCCCGGCCAGAAAAAGGATGGGGCCCTGCACTCTTCAGAAACACCGGGGCTTTCAGGGAGAGAGGTTAGACTTGTAAAGAGCAGGACAGATCACATTCTGCAGCGTTGTCGGTAAGTCTAGCAGTTTTAATTATGAAGTTTTAATTGTGTGCTCCTTCAAAAACATGCTATGTTGTGGGTTGAGAACAAATGCCTAATATGTTTTAAAATGCAGCATTTACATTTCTACAGATAGGTTATCTGGGACTTTAATTAGTCCCAGCTGTAAATATCCTCCTGTCGCTGACCCTTTTCTTTGTCTCACACCACTAACAAGTGCAGGATATGTTACCTCCTGCCAGGCCCGGTTCTAGAGGGTGGGGTGGGCCGGATGGGCCAGGCCCACCCAAACATGAGCCATGGCCCTCCCAGTGAATCTGCCACCGATGTACAACTACAATAAAAACTGTGCAGATAACTGGTGATTTACGATCCTGCTGCAGAATAACCATTTGTCTATTGGTAGTTTTTAAATGCTGATAAACTGAATTTTATGGGAATAGCTCAGTGGGTTACTACCTCTGTCACAGATATCCTTGTGTTACTTGCAGTTCAGAAGTTACTATCCTAACATAGGACAGTGACCTATGAACTGTCTTTAAAGAGCTGCATACAAACTTCGCTTTTTTGTATTGTGATATAGTTAGAACTTCTCCATTCCTTCATTATTCTAATGTTGCCAAAAAGAGTTTGTTTGGGAAGTTATTACATTTTTATCAGTAAAGCCAACCCCCAACCACTGGAGTACTCTTTAAATCCTGAGTTTGTGCTTCCCCAGTCCAAACCCTCGTAAAATATATTGCCCACTAGTATGGATGACGTGATTTCTACACCTTGTAATCCTCATTGGCTTATGTGACATTCCCCATAGACTGATTTATTGTCTCTGTATAATGCGTGCTGTTATGTAAAGTACTGTGACACCCTACACTCATATGAGTAGCGCTGTACAACAAATGGAATGGATATGAGGGGCAACGGAGAGATGAGGGGCACAAGTGGAGGGTGGCAGTGAGGGAATCCGAGGAAGAGGTCATGGGGTGGGGAGCTACGGAGAGATGAGGGGCGCTGGTGGAGGGTGGCAGTGAGGGAGTCAGAGGAGGAGGTCACGGGGTGGGGGGAACTACAGAGAGATGAGGGGCCTTAGTGGAGAGTGGCAGTGAGGGAAGCCGAGGAGGAGGTCCTGGAGTGGGGGTGGAGCTGCGGAAAGATGAGGGGCACTAGTGGAGGGTGGCAGTGAGGGAAAACGAGGAAGAGGTAATGGGGTGGGGAGCTACAGTGAGATGAGGAGCACTGGTGGAGGGTGGCAGTGAGGGAGTCAGAGGAGGTGGTCACGGGGTGGGGGGAACAGCAGAGAGATGAGGGGCACTAGTGGAGGGTGGCAGTGAGGGAATCCGAGGAGGAGGTCACAGGGTGGAGGGGAACTACAGAGAGATGAGGGGTACTGGTGGAGGGCGGCAGTGAAGAAATCTGAGGAGGAGGTCATGGGGTGGGGGGGAACTACAGAGAGATGAGGGGCGCTGGTGGAGGGAGCAGTGAGGGAATCTGAGGAGGAGGTCATGGGGTGGGGGGCTATGTAGAAATGAGGGGCACTAGTGGAGGTTGGCAGTGAGGGAAGCGGAGGAGGAGGCCATGAGGTGGGGGAACTACAGAGACCTGAGGGGCACTAGTGGGGGGTGGCAGTGAGGGAATCCAAAGAGGAGGTCACGGGTGGGGGGATCTACGGAGAGATGAGGGGTGCTGGTGGAGGGTGGCAGTGAAGGAATCTGAGGAGGAGGTTATGGGGGTGGGGGGAATTATGGAGAAATGAGGGGCACTGGTGGAGGGTGGCAGTGAGGGAATCTGAGGAGGAGGTCAGGGGTGGGGGGGAACTACAGAGAGATGAGGGGCGCTGGTTGAGGGAGCAGTGAGGGAATCTGAGGAGCAGGTCATGGGGTGGGGGGGCTACAGAGAAATGAGAGGCACTAGTGAAGGATGGCAGCGAGGGAAGCCGAGGAGGAGGTCAGGGGTGGGGGGGAACTATAGAGAGATGAGGGGCACTAGTGGAGGGTGGCAGGGAATCTGAGGAGGAGGTCATGGGGTGGGGGGGAAATACGAAGCTATGAGGGGCGCTGGTGGAGGGTGGCAGTGAGGGAATCTGAGGAGGAGGTCATGGGGTGTGGGGGAGCTACAGAAAGATGGGGGACACTGGTGGAGGGTGGTAGTTAGGGAGTCTGAGGTGGAGGCCATGAGGGGGAGTGGCTATGGCGAGATGAAGGGTACTGTTGGAGGGTGGTAGTTAAGCTATCTACAGAGAAAGAGGTCAAAAAAGAGGTCAAAAAGACGTTTGCACCAGCAATAAAGCCGGCCCTGTCATGGCCTTTCTGTTTTCATTTATTTAATTAACAGTCAGGTGATTAGGACAACTGTGGAGCATACTTTATCATGCATGCTAATTATTTTTACTGCTATATTCAATGTTTCAAGTTTGAAGGTGATTTTACTATTGTTTTTTACTGGGAATAGTGAAAGTGGAACTGAATGGTGGCTGATATGGGGCTAGGGCCCAAGGTCAGGTGTGAGATAAGGTGTGATGGAGAAGGGTGGTAGAAAAGTGGATAATCAAGCCTGTAAGAGAGTGCGCTGCAGAGTCAGAGGTCAGGTGGAGGTAGTAATGAAGAGGGTTTCTCCCTGAAGGCTCGCACAGAGGAAGCCCGGGTAGTGTCACTTGCTAGATACTCCCACCTTAGAAACTTCCTCTTCCCATCAAAGGGACATTGCATGGAAGAAAAGCACTTTTTGAGAGTGATAACATTTAGAAAGAGACTTTGAAAAGAGTGCGTTTTACTGTGCCTTGTAAGAGTAAGGAGAGATAAAGGAGGGCCCAGAAGCAGGCCTGGCTAGATATATAAGCGATAAATCGGGCCAGCAGTGGCTCACCCGAATGTACCCTTGGCCCACCCAAATAAAAATTCCCGGAGCCGGGCCTGCCTCCTGCCCCCAATTTTACCATTCCCCGTCCCACCCTTAGTGTTAGTTGGCACTAGCTTGGTTTTATTTTACCTTTGCCAATGCTTGATTACTTGCTTCACAAGCATTGGCTGCCGCTGCATGGCTCCCACGTACTGGCCTCACACTTCGTAGCTGAGGAGCCCCGTCCCCTGTTGCTGTAGACGCCTTGGTGCTGTTGCTCCACCCTGGTGTAGGCTGCCAGCTCCTCACCCTGCTCCTAAACCTCTTACTCATCAGCTCACAGCCTCACATCTACCGGGGCACATGAGCTGAGCTACCGGGAGCCGTTTGTGTTGGTCTTGGTGCTGTTCTGTGGTATTGCTTGCTGTGCTGGAAGGAGAGAGGGCTCCTTCCTGTCCACCTCTAAACAGGTGCCGGGGACTACAGAGAAAGGGGGCCGGGATTGACTACCCTTGTTGCATGTGACAATAAATGACCTAGTATTACATTCTCTCTATAATGGTGAGTTCAAATCAGAACATGCCAAATGTGGCCCTCGGGGTAAACGCACTGCTACTGGGCGCCAGAGACACACAAAAATCACTATTCGGCTCCCGGGCATCGGCTAAGCTTTATCCAAACAGTTCTGAAGTGCTACTCACGTGGTATTAAGAAGTCTTTTCTTGCACTTTTTCGTCGAACAGCACGTCACAGAGACCGGTCTGTGTGCAACCCATTAATAAAACAAATTGCACCTCTGCCAGTGGCATAGTGTTAACTTTTGTTGAAATAGTGCCAAGAAACACGCTTATGCTGTTTGTGAGCGCTATAAAACACATAAATTGTACCTATTTCAGCTGCACGCAAGTTACCAACTGAAGCGTGTTACAATAGCGCTTAATGGAAGGTCCTTGCTCTTCATCTGATGTGTGCATAAATTGAAAAGCATGTCACGCTTTGTTAGTACTGGAGTCGTAGAAGAATATGGAAGGATTTGCTGTCTTCGTCTTTCTTTTCTCATCTTGGTCTCTTTCAATCTTACTTTCATTAATCTTGCACTTAATTTACTAACTTTTCCTACTTATGCCTACTGCTGATTTTTGTTTCTACTCATAGGTTTCATACTTCCTCTTACTGTGCTACGTAACCTCTTAATTTTACCTTTCTCTTACACCTCATATTTGTTCCCACTCTTACGTTTTATTATTCCAACATACTCTTGCTTCCACTTACAATTTATTACGCCTATTTCCTCCTGCTCTTACTCATTTCTCCTCTTACTCCTATTACGTCTTCTAACTGCTATTCTTACTTTTGCTTCCGTATTTACCAATGCCCTTATTACCATTAACTTAGTCCTACCTACTCCTACTTGCACTCTTACTCCTGCATACTCCTACTTGAACCTACCTTCCACTACTTTTACATCTACATACTTCAGCTCTTCTGCTTAGCCCTTCGAATGCCTATTCTTACTCATACTTGGGAGAGGAGTTGGCCTAACGGCTAGGGCGGTTGACCTCGAATCTGGGGAACTGGGTTCAAGTCTCAGCAATGATGCTGAACATCCTGTGATTCTGGGCAAATCTCTTAATCTCCCTGTGCCTAACAAATATGAATGTGTCCTCATGTAACGCAACTGGTGCTCATGTAAAGCGCTATGATACCCGATACGGGTCAAGTTCGAGCTATATAAAACTCCATAAAATAAATAAAAATAAAAAAAATGAACAGGATCTGCTCGGTCGCATTGGAAGGTAAACAAGCATTTGCAATGCAATTGGTCTCGCATTTGTGAGAGTTAGAGCTATTGACATTGTAAAGGACAGTGTATTTTACCTATGTGTTTTCTGCTTGGAGTGGAGTGAATGTGTGTGGTGTCAAGTGGACATATGTGGTTTGGATTGGAATTGTTAGTTGTGGAATTGTCTTGTGTGGATTGGATCTGTGTAGCGAAATAATGTAATTATGTGTATAGTAATTGTGTGGTATTGAGTGTACTGGAATTATGTGGAGTGGGATTGTGTGTCATGGAGTGGGATTGTGTGTCTTGGAGTGAGATTATCTGGAATGGTATTTTGCGTTGTGGAGTGGTATGTAGTGGAGTTTACTTATGTGGTGTGCTGTTAAATATTATAGCATGATGTGGAATTTTGTGGTGTAGATTGGATGTATGTGGTGTGTTATGTAATTCTGTTGTTGGTTTGAATTATGTAGTTTGTTGTTGAATTATGTGGTGTGGAATGGAAATGTGTAGAGTTGAAATGTGTGACGTGGAAGTGTTCGCTGCTGGGTGAAAATTATGTTGAGTGGTATTATGAGGCATGGTGTGAAGTGTAGTTATGTGGAATGTTGCTACGTGACAGACTGGATTTATGTGGAGTGTATTTATGCAATATGGATGAGAGCATAATTATGTGGAGGGTAATTATGTGGTGCTGAGTGGTATTATGTGGAGTAATTATGTGTGATGAATTGTGTGGGGATGAATTGTGGAATTGTGAGACGTGTGGAATTATGTGGCATGGTGTGGTGTATAATTGTGCGGAGTGGAATTATGTAGCATGTTGCAGAGTTGTATTTTGTGGAGGGTAATTCTGTGTTTTAAAGTTGAGTGTAAATATGTTGTGTGACGTATAATTATATAGGTTGAAGTGGAATTATGTATACTTAAATTGTGTTGTGTGGAGTGTAATTTTGTGGTTTGGAGTGCTATTGAGTTGTGTGGAATGTTATTATGTGATGTGGACTTATGTGGTATGGAGTGAAGTAGAAATATATGTTTTTTCATTTTTAGGATTGTAATTATGTGGTATGGAATGTAGGGTTAAATTATTTATAGTTAAATTGTGTGGCATGGAATTATGAGATGTTCAAATGTGCTGAGTTTGGTAGAATTTGGTAGCGTGGATTTGAGCAAGCTGTGCACGCTAAGGCTTTTATGGGGTATAAAGTTGACGATTGTCTATTTTTCTTTGTAAAAATAATTTGGGCTGTTTCTTTACCTTGCGGTACATTTCTGAACAATTTGTTTAGCTAAATTGTAATGTTGCTTTGTGTGCGCATGCAGGGAAGAATGAGTGTATGCAAAAAATCATCCTATGTCTCAGTACTAACTTCCACACCTCTAAACAACAATCCCAATCCTAGAATGAGTTATCCGTTTGCTTTACAACAGTTAGTAAAACAAGGAAGTGCTTTGCGAGTCTGTAAGTAGCAAAGGTTTTAAAGGGACTTGTTTTTGTGCAAAGTATTGTTTTTCCCAGTTCAAGGAAGGGATAAAAAAATATCTTCAGATAATAGGGGTGACAGGATGGTGCGATAGCAGAATATTGATTTGTGTGGATCTGGTGAGAACTGCAGGCAGCAAGTGCTTGATACGCTATTTGCATAAGAAAATACTATATATTTTTTTCGTTATCCTCCATTAGTTATTAGTAAGGAAGGGGGAAGAGAAGCGTTCACCGACAGCATTCGGTTAGTCTTAGGGAGACAAAGAATGCTGTGGTCTGTGGTAGATGGCGCCCAGAAGGCATACGTATATGTATCAGGAGCTGCCAAAGAAAGGAAGTGGAAATGCGCTTTAGACGTTGCTGGTATTGATGGCTACTGTGCGGTTGCAGACTTCGCTGGGCTGACAGTTGGTGGGGAAATGCTACGTTGTCATTGTAGGTTTAATTCATGAATCGCTCATTCTCTCTGGTGTTTGTCCTTGGGGTACTTGTTGACTGGTGCTACATATGGGATCTGGTTTGCCTTTGACAGCAGGTATGGTTTAGTGGGGTACATAGTGTAAATTAATGTTGGCGTGAGGAAACAAAAATCGGACACTTTGTACATTTGATATTATTGTGTGCATCATGCAGAGGATGAAAAGTAGCAGGAACGGCTTTGATGCCGTATAGGCTAGCAGGAAGAAATGTTTTGAGGTGGTCAGTTGCAGAGATTGTTCAACATTTTTAAAACTTCCATAGTGGCATTGGGGAGGCCAGCAGCTGAAAGGCTCTGTCTTTACTGGTAGGCAGTGGTTAGATGGTGACCGGTCATCAGTCTTTCTGTGGGTGATGGACAGGGGAGCAGTAGGCGGCGGTCACAGGTTTGCAGTGACATCCGAGGGGTGGTTTTAAAGGCGGGCAGAAAAGCATAATTGCGGGTTTCATAGGGGTGAGGGTAGAGTGTAATGGATGCGTTAGTAGCAGGCACGACGGAAGTGACCTGCGTTTGGAGGTGGTTAACTGAGCGGTCTTCACTTGAAGGTGGGTCAACAAGTTGGAGGATGTGTTTGGTGGGCCGGCTGGAGGCAGTGTTATGTAACTTTGCTGGAGGGCGCAGCAGCATTTACTGATGTATGTAAATCGCTCGATGAGAGGGCGGATGTGACCAATAGAGGAACAAGAATCCTTTTTTTATGGCTGGGGTGAGCCCCTGCAGTATGGCGGGTCGCTGGCCTGAGGGCTCTTGACTGGGGAGGAGAATGGGGGGCCCCCTCCATGTACTTTGCAGGGGGGCCCCCTCAAGTTTCGTTACGCCACTGTAGAGAAGCATGGTAACAGAGCAATCTCCGATTATGCAGAAAGTCACAATCTATTGCATATGACTTAATCTGGCATTAGGGCCAATTACAGCACTGAGACAGCTCTTTCGGAAGTGATGTAGCAATTAAAGGAACAGCTTGAACTGGGGACAGAGCTATCCTCATATTACTTGACCTGCCTGCGGTGTTTGACACAGTCCCAAATGAGAGACTTCTCGATAGACTAAGGAATTTAGGCATTGGGGGTGCTGCACTAGGATGGATAACATCCTTCCTGAAGGATAGAAACCAGGAAATCTGGATTCCCCCTTTTGCATCCCCATGCCCAGTTTGAAAGTAGGAGTCCCTCAGGGCTCCATCCTTAGCCCGAATCTTTTTAATTTATACATGTCCCCCCTTGCATTCCTGGCAGAGGCCAACAGCACTTAGATAATCTCAAACAAAGGTGGGAAAAGCGATACTTGCAGTGCCTTCGCCCCAGGCAGCAAGCAAAGAGACAATGCCCGAAAGGAGCCAGGACGTGTGCTGAGAGTGTCCCGCACACATTGGCCTGAGAGAAGAGGCTACATGAAGAGGAAAAGAAGTTCCAGAGGAGAGAGGTCAGGGCTGCATGCTCACCTGACAGCACTGCACTTAAAGAGATAGCGCCACATGCCCCCAGTGGTGAACGGACACCACCACAAGACCAAAAAATGAGCATGCTAGGCACTAGCAGAGGGCAACCGTGAAGAAAGACTGAAAGCATGAGATCAGAGGAGCGCAGAGGGCAGCACCTGAGAATCTAACAGTATGGGCAAGAGCACAGGAGAGAGAGAGCACCCCCCGAGAGTTAAAGGCCGCACCAGATGGCTGCACCCAGTAGTGAAGGGCTACTGTTGGCCCGTCAGTGAGTATGTCACACAGAGTGACCAACCCTGTCAAGCACGACCACACTCAGGTTGGCCCAAGTGCTGCAACGGGGTAGACTCGAGGCGTAAGCACTACGCCCTCGAGTGAAGAAGAGAGGATGGAAGAGACGTGACCCTCCATCCATGGAGCAGAGCACCTAGAAGATCCCTGAGAGAAGGGCAGGGCCTGTGAGAAGCCCATGAAGAAGTGAAAGAGTGAAGTCCTATTGTCAGGACCAGGCCTTTGAGGGGTCACAATGGAAAAAGAAAATGAGTCCTATGAACAGGACGTGATTGTGGAGGTCCCTGTGAAGAGGTTACTACAGCAAGAGGCCTGGTCAGAAGAGTCGAGGAGAAAAGAGTGGCACAATGCCACGTCGAGAAGAAGAGAGAGGCATGATGCTACATCGAGGAGAAGAGAGTGGCATGATACCACATCAAGGAGGAGAGAATGGCATGATACCACGTCGATGAGAAGAGAGTGACACAATTGCACGTCAAGGAGAAGAGCATGGCAAGATGTCACGAAGAAGATGAAAGAAGAGGAGAGAAAGATGTGTGATAGACCCATCCTACAGAAGATCACTGACAATGATCAGTGAGTGCCATCATTGTCAAGCGCATCAATAGAACAACCTAAGGAGCACAGCACATCCAGAGTGGAACCCTATGCCTGGGAAATACCCGTAAAGTAACAAGCACTGTTGGAGGTTGGCCACCCAGAAACCATCTGTTAGACCCAGTGTACCTGAGACCTGCTAAAGAGAGCATACTCAACCATTGTACGATCCACCTTTGGGGTTGCACAAGTGACTTGAATGTGGCACTGTTGTGAGTTCCACAGCGACCCCTTTGCGCGGCCTAAGTGAGGCTCCACACCGCCATGCAGTCCCTTGGCAATCCAAGGGCAAGGGCCTCGTGGGAATCCCGGAATGAGAGACATGTCTGCAGCTACTCTACGATAGGCACTGGGAGGCACTGAGGTCGCGTAGGGAGACCAGACATCCAAATACTACCTGGAAGATCCCCGTGCATCCAAGGCCTGATGGCAAGAGCACACAGACCCCCCCCCTAATGAGCATCTTGGATGTGGTCCTGTTTGCAGTTCCTCAGTGACCCCCTTCGCGTGGCCTACGAGAGGCCCCACACAGCCCGCACAGCCCCATGGCAGCCCAGCATGAAGTGCCTCATGGATATTCCCCGGTGTTGGAGTCCTGGCACGAGAGAGAAGTCTGAAGCTGCTCCACCAATGGGCACCGGGAAGCATCAGGGCCCTCAAGAAAGACTCCCATCCATCGCACTCTCATCCTCTGTCTTTGAGGTTTTGCCATCCACAGAGCCAGGGCGCCTTCAAAGAATACTCTGCAGTAGACTCATCCACCACTCTTGATGCATTCCCCAGTTTGAACTGTCTTGAATCCCTTCAACACCATGAGTGCAGACCGAATCAGACAACGCTGCACAGAGAGACTGTGACCCTGTGGACAGGGGATTTAAAGAAGCCTTGACTTCATTCACGGTGCATTCGTGCCTAGAGTTATCTGGTGAAACCAAGGGTGCATGCCGTGGTGCAGGGTGTGACCAGCTGCACCTATTTCCCGATGCTGTATTACCCTGCGGACTGCCTGTCTAGACTCTGAGATGTTTTGTTTTGTTGTTTCTTCTCTCCCACATGCTGGACTTGCTTGTTTCTTTTCAATAAAGTTTGGGAGGGATTTAGAGTCCTCTGGGACACGTTCAAGTGTTCCAGGAAATGTGACATGTATCCAGCCACTCCCTGGGAGCCAGCTCCCACACTCACACCACACCCATCCAACACACGTGTCACCGGTCAGGTGACCCTGCAAATAAAATGGGCCAGGCGCACGTGTCTGTGGCCAGTTCCAGTAACTACAACCATGCCTCTGTGTCCTTATTAGACCTACATGAGGGCCTAGGGCCCAAGCCGCCACACAAAGCACTGAGGCGCGTATCCTGAGGAGGCTGCAAAACCTGTAATGACCTTCAACATTGCAGAGGCTTCATTATCCAACCCCACCCCAGTCACCTTAGGAGTACCCCAGGGCTCTTCCCTCTCCCCGACACTCTTCAACCTGTTTATGGAACCACTCACAGAGCTTCTCAGCCACGAAAATATCCAATACCACATGTACGCAGATGACACACAACTCTACATTAAGATCCAATCTCTCGACGACATCAAGTCCCTGAACTCTTCGCTCCAAAAGACACAGACATGGCTTGCTAAGAATCATCTAAAGCTAAACACACTAAAAACAGAATTCCTCCTAATTGCTCCCCCCAACCAAACAACGACCATCCGTGAGTGGATGAAGCATCTAACTGCACTCGACGGTCAACCTATCGTCATTGATTCCGCTAAATCTCTAGGAATAACCCTGGATAATAAGCTAAATATGCAGAAGCACATCAGCACTGCAACAAAAGGAGCAAACTTTCAGATCAACACGCTGAGAAAATTGAAACCCTTCATTCCAGCAATGGACTTCAAACAGGCGGTTCAATCCCTAGTAATTCCCAGAGTTGACTATGGGAGCGTCGCTCTCTGTGGTCTCCCCAAGGCAACGACCGCTCCTCTCAGAGCATCAATCAATACAGCCGCCAGACTCGTTACAGGCACTAAAAGAAACTGCCACATTTCCCCTGACCTACATGCCCTAAACTGGCTACCTTTTGAGGCCAGGATCCAGTTAAAAATCGCCTGTATGACTCATAAGGCACTACACCACAAAACCCCTAGGTACCTAGCCGAAAAACTGGTATTATCAGGTGGTAACAGATCTACCAGGAGCTCTAACAAGCTGCTACTGAAACCGCAACGTTTCTCCAAGAAAAAAACGTACAATCGTACCTTCTCAGGAATGGCCCCCAGGATATGGAATGCCCTACCCCCAGAAACGAGACTCAATCCATCTACAGTTTTTTTCAAAAAAGAAGTGAAATCGATTCTCATGTCCAAATTTACATGAACTATAGCTATCTGCATTTCCCTGTATTATGTACCTTGTATGCATTGTAACACTGTATTTTTATGTACACACCTTTTCCTATGTCAGATATGTGAAGCGCTCTGATACCCGCAAGGGTCTTGTCCGCGCTATACAAAACCGTCTAAATAAATAAATAAAATAAATACTGCGTAGGGGTTTCCAACTTCACCACCTATTTACAATGTGATGTGACATCTTCACTTGTATGAGTAAGTGAACAGTGCTGATATCATGTGAACATGGAGGCACTTTTTAGGTCTCGCCTAGCGTTGCAGCGTATGCGCTGCTCACTCGGCAAGACATATAGTCGGAGAGGAGATTGCAGAAGGGGACTTAAAGCCCCGCCCATACTTTTAATTGGGTCGTGTCAGCGTTTATGCTAAATGCTTGCTTCCCATTGAAAAGGATGCTTTTTGGCCACTGCCCTTTCTGCTTTTTGGACGGCCCATCCGGACTGGGTCGTCAGCTTCACGGCTGTTGTGAAGCAATTTCTTATCTCTTGGAGGTGTGTAGTGAGGGATCATGTTTCCGAAGTGTTGTTTTTTCAGACCACACTTGTTTGTATTTTCACCATGGTCCTCTTCGGCCGCGCGCTTGTTCTTGCTTCCGTGTTGTCTACTTCTTGCATTACTCACACGTTTGTTCTTGTCATTTAAATCTCTTGAAGTCATTTAATGATCGGGTGGTATGCAACTAAAGAGGTCTACAAGTCATTCTCGATTCAGCCTTTTTGCCCATGACCCTCACACATTTTGCTCAGGGCTTATTACAATAGACTCAGACAGTCAAACAGTCCAGCTCAACAGTAAAGCTACAGTCGGAAGAAAGTAGCAGGCGGAGGGGCACGGGGGACGACGCACTCATGACGCAGTGTATAAACGGGGTAGTCCTCGTCAGCGGAGGTTGTACTCAGTAAGACCGGTCCCATTCACAATACAGGGGTTTGCAGCTGCCTCACGCCCGGATGCCAACTAGGGACAGGCAGGGCCATTCAGTGAAGAAGCAAGCATCCCGTCAACCGGTGGAAAGCGGGAGGTTCAGCAGGTAAATTCTGTACCCGGAGGCAATCAGGGAGGAACGTGGTGTGGTTGGCTGCTCGCTGTGAGGCAGTATGTTCTGCAGCTCCCTGCTCAACCAGTCTGGCCGGGCCGCGGGCGGGGCACTCCGCGAGTGAGCTGATCAACAATATCTGTTTAAAATTATGAGGACACCGCTTTAAGTCCATCTGCCTTTAATTTGTAAAAGCCATAGACGTAGGTTTCGCCTAAATCCAGATGAGCAATCTGGCGGTTGTCGGTGTGCCTGTGGATAGAAGCCAGTGGTCTACACCGTGGCTGGTCTCACGCACACCTTGCTGCAGCGGGAAGCCGCGACCTCCCATTCCCACCCCCTCAGTGGCAGACCTACTCTGTCAGAGGCTGAAGTGATGTGCTGGAGTTCTCCTTCGCTACAACATAATCAGCTTACTCTGGGCCAGACTACTCAGGGTGAAGGGGGCAGTTAACTTCATGTTACCAGTTACCCCAGATTCCAATACTGAGCTTTCCTTATGCAATCATTATTTTAAAATTGTGTTCGCCCGCTTCAATTGAAGGAACCAAGACTGCAACTCCCAGAGTGCACTTTTCTCAAAACACCAGTACAGGGTAATTTCTTCAATTGAGATGCATACTATATAGCACTTTACAAATAAGTGTATCTTAGCAGGCAGGCCCACAGTCACCCCATGACCGTGGGCATACTTGTCATGCAATGATGACACTCAATTCAAGGAGCAAAGAGATTCCGTTAAAAAGCCGTGCATTTAAGTTATTATATGTTTCAAAAGTTAATCTCGGAGGTAAAGTCAAGTCATGCATGAGATGGTGTGAGATTTGTGTGATGACGTTATGTTGTTAGCACTCTTCTCAGCCTTCTAATTGCTTGAACGCGTTCTAAAAGCAACAAGTATAATTAGCAGTGCACACATAAATGTGGAATGGACATTTAAGTCATATGCTCACTTATAAGAAACACATTTCTTTCATCTTTAAGCGATACTTATATTTACTAAAGTGAAAAACATTTTTAAACGAAAAGGATGGTACATTGTTTATTTAATACGTTTGCAATATGCTCTTTTGACCTACAAACGGCTGAAAAAAATAAAGCTTTACATTTTTTAAAGATGTATTAGTTTGGTGTAATAAGAGTGAGGAGTAGCAATGGGGCAGTCAGTTATCACAGGATTTCCTTGGATGAAAGGTATTTGCTGCCCCTTAGCAGTTGCTATTCCGGGCAAATATCTCTGTGTTTCAGGTCATATTGGGACAGTTGTTTTAGCATATTCTGGCATCTTAGATTGTGATCTGATCCGGACAGGTGCCGGTAACATGACAAACCCTTGTCATGTGCTCTTCAGTGTTTGTCAGAGTGTATTACTTTAGATTGCTGAGCAAATCGTTTCCAGAAAAACGTCAATAAAAATCTTTATCTACCTGCATTTCAGTCGAACAGCATGAAGGGATGTTTTCAATGCAATTCGTGCAAGAATCGGCCGCCTTTGTTTCAGCTAATTCTTGCAGCTATTTGCAGAATTCTCAGAGGATGCATGCAGATTGGGTTCTCCGGTTCTAGGCTGTAGCCCACGCAATTCTCTCTCAAGGCTGCAGCTGTTAACAATATCTCTCCTTTACCCATACCTACTCTAACATGTAGTCTCACAAGTCTTTCCTGCTAAAGGTAGCAATCCCAGCCCGAATCACCTACTCCAGCTCTATCGTGCAGACCCCAATTCTCCTTCCCCACTTCACGATACAAGCGCCAATCTTTCGTTGTTCTATGCTGCCCCCAATCAGTTCCTTAGTTTGTTTGTTGTCTGTGAGAAGTTGGCATGGTATATGCTGGTCACTAGTTAAACTGGCCACCTTGCACCAGTACAATTCGACTCTTATGGTAGATAGGTTTAAGACAACCTTTTAAAGAAAGCTATCCTAGTGGTAGCTGTGGAGAGCAGCCTTCAGGCTAAGTCTCAGAGGAATGTAAAGCAGCTTGTTTTACCTTATAATCTCTTGAATCACTAAATGAAAGGACACCACACAGGTATATATATATATAACATAGATATGTATTTATTACTAGACACACTCAACTAATCTCTTTATGAGATTAGAAGTCAAGGACATATGCACAAATCAACATTTCACAACAAGTTAAGCACTTAAGAACGACTTGAGAAGGGAGAAGGCCTAAGGTCTTCAGAAGCGCTGGGGCCTCACTAATCCACCCAAGGCAGGTAAGTAAAGGACTCACGGGAGACGCATGCAGTGTGAGAACACAGCCGTGGATTCCAATAGACTTCAATGGAGCAAGTCACGGTTTGAATTTTAAAGTTTTAGGATACTTCTGGAGAGTCTACAAGCAAGTCACTTACAGGGTAAGTAGTTCTAGAGCCAACACACACAGGAGCACCAGAGTGCTCGAGTTACCTCACCCAGGGAAGCCGGGTGCATAGGTGTCTTTTGATGTCGGGTCGCGGGTCGTTTTCAATGGGAGCCAAAGAAGACTTGCTGCTTGTGAAGACAGGAGAAGTGTCCGGTGGAATCCAAGACTGGATTCTGAAGAAAGAAGACCTGAAAGCAGAGGAGACAGAGTTCAAAGTCACTAGCCAGTGACCCAGGGCCAGGAAGCTGGATGCCCACAGTAGTCGGGTGATTTCAGGTGATCACGGGTGTCTTGACTCTTCAGCCAAGAGGTCCAGGAGGTGTCGACGATGATCAGGAGCTGGATTCGGAGTGTCCTACAAAGTCTGCAGCTTACTGAGGTGTCGGCAACCGGATTGGAGCCAACAAGCCTTGGCAACAGCAAGTCTCATGGAAAGTGAAGAAAGTCAGCGGTGTAGACCAGCAAGGTCTGAGGGACTCACCCAGCGAAGGTAAGTCGGGACAGGCCTGGAGCAACTAGGGCAGCCCTTTGGTTCTGTAGAAAAGTCTTCTGGGGACCAACAAGCCAACCGGCAAGGGATCGCGAAGGCACCTCGGGAGGATTCACTCACCAGGAGCCCACGGTCACTTGGGATGAGGTAGGCCTCTGATCTTCGTAGGAAATCCTGCTGGAGGCTTGGACCATACGTGGTCCAAAGCACAAGTTCGTAGAACATCGTGAAGGGGTTGCACTCGACAATAGTGCACAGTACGCGGGTATTGCTGTTCCTGGTCACTCGTGGGGTCCACTTGCCTCAGCTTTGCTGGGGACTCATGATGGCCATTGAGAAGTCAGGAAATTCACTTTCGGGCTGCAGGGACTTCGGACTCTGGCAGGAGTGGGAAAGTTTGCGACCGTTGATGCAAAGTTTTGGTGCCTGCCAAGCAGGGGAGTCACTCCTTGACTCCAAGGGAGATTTTTCAGTCTTCCAAAGGTAGTGGAACGTCGAAGGTCCAGGATTCTTCTTCAGAGCGTCGTCCAGGGATATCTAGTTTGCAATGGCAAGGGTTCCCTAACTTATACTAAAAGAAAGGGCGGGACTAGCTCTATGACCACTCCTATGGGAGGGTCAGGGGAGTGGGTGGCTACACCCACTTCCCTTTGTCCAGTTTCGCGACAGAGCAGGGGCTGGTAGCCCCTGAACCGGTTTGAGCTGGCATATGCACAGAGGAGCCTACTGCTCCCCCAGTGCAGGACTTCAAAGCACTCTAGGAGTGCACCCACCCAGCCCCAATACACTAAATCCTGTCTGGAAGGTGGTTACACCTCCCTGTGACAGGATGCCTATTGTTGGGCCTCCTCCACTGCGAGTTTCGGTCAGCAGCAGGAGGGCAGCCCAGTGTCTGTGCTGGTGGCATCCATTTTGTAATGCCAGGGCTCTTCAGGATTCTACAGTGTTTCCACAGTAGGTACATGTCTATCCCTCTAGATGGGTGGGGTCATACTCCCACACCAGTTACTGGTGTGGGGGTATGATTCCAAAGCATTTGACACCAAACACGTCATGTTTTTATGCCGCCATCCCAAAGTCAGCATTTACCGCTAGAGTATATGGTTTAACCGCATCCACAAACAGCTACAGAGAATGGACTCTGAGAGCTGCAGAGGGGCCCTGCTCAGGCAGATGCACCCCCTCACATGGAAACCAAGCACCCTGTCCTCAGGATTTAGGGCCTGCCTTAGGGGTGACTGATAGGTTTATATGTGTGTGTAAGGTGAGATATAGGCAACCAATAACTCAGTGAGGAGTGCTAACACTACCTCACCCAGGCTGCAGTAGCAGGCCTGTGGTGTCAGATTTAGTCTGCTTCCCAGGGGTGGCATAATACATGCTTCAGCCCCTGGTAGGCCTGTGAAGTACCTATGCCCTTGGTACCTAAGGTACCATATACTAGGGGCTCATAAGGTACCACAGTTTCCAATCACTAGTGCATCTAATATGCACTCCAAGTTGTTTAGAGAGAACAGAGAGGCTGGGGCCCTGATTAGCAGAGACCCAGCCAGACTATAGCCAGAAACCAGTGTAAACATCAGAAAAAAAGTGGGGGCAACATAAGTGCAGATCCTACTCTCCTACATTGTCTCTACATACTTTCTCTGGACTCTCACCTGTACTTTCCCTATTCTCCTACCCTAGCCATAGCATTCAGTATTTTGAATGTGTGCCCTATACAGGGTGCGGTCTTCCAGTTTTCTTTCCTTAGTTCTAGGCTGCATCCTCACCAGCTCTTTGCTCCAGCTCTTCACTTTATTTCCTCAGCCCTATGCTTGAGTCATCCTTGCTGTTCCCTGCCATTTATCAAGCTTTTGAGAAGACAGGTGTTTGTGGTCAAGTGCAGAGGCAGCAACTCCTGTGTATCGTCCTTTAAGCTTGTACTAGTATGAGTAACTGCAGTAGAGGTAGTATGGTATGCTTTTACCTCTTATCTAAATTTTACCCTCCTGTCAACTAGAAAATCCTTGCTCAAATAACGCACCATTGAATATTCCTCAGTTTACCCTAAGGCTACCATGTCTCATCGGGCGATGAAAGAATGGATATAGTGATCATTAACATAAGGGTAAAGGAAAATTATAAGGAAGAATAGTCTAGTGGGTCTCTTTCAAAGAGGTAACCATGGTGTGAATTTCAATTGTAAGAAAGTTCAACTTGGACTTGTATGCATGTCTTAACGAGGGACTACAGGTTTCAACTATAGCAACTACAGCCGGTCATCCCTCTAAAAAATGTGAGTATATTTTCTTCTGTTTAATTTTATAACATTATAAACTTTTTTTATGTGACAGTAGTTGAGACGATGCAGTGTGATCAAGGTGAATGAAAAGTGACTTATATACATATATAACAAAAACCAGCTCTTGTTGATGATCACTGGTTCCCATAGTGTTTACAAATGCCTGTTAATGCTTCACAGGTATTTCTCCTAAGCCACAGTCCTTATAAACCAAGGAATTCTCTGTCAACATTTCAACTCCCAGTTAACTAACCGGATCTCATCAGGACAAGCCATCTGACTATTGTAAGCACTAATATGTTTGCTCAGTATGTTCCCAAAGTCATTCATGGATCAATAGTCCATACCCTACTTAATGGGGTTTAATTCAAAGGAATTTTAGTCCGCTATTCATGATATCTACTTTGTTGTGATAGTGGTTCAAATATCTCAAACAGTTTATTCTCTCAAATTGGAGCCAGGATGCACTTCAGCACTTCATCCATTCACCACTAAGTCTCGTCAAATGCCGTCTATGCTTTTGTCTGGGAAGGATGAGTTGGACGTAGAGCAGAGAATGTGATCTGTGCGACTGCGCAGGGTTCCAGTAGCTGGTTTGGAACATGTTTTACTGTTGGCTGTGTTGCAGCACGGAAACCTAATATCCTCCTTCTGTCACAGACCAAATATCACATTAACACATTCACTCCTACAATCATTGGTGGGGCCCATAACACCAACATTCACACTTCACTTCTCATTGGTCTGCACTTATAGGAGAGATGGATGTTCCAAGCGCTGACATGAAAGGAATACCTTATAATCCTATAGGAATAAAATTATTTACACATCTGTATATTTAACCTTATCTCTACCCATCATAATCTTAAACATTAAGATACTCCTCCCACGTAATCAATGGATCATTTAGTTGAGTTGATATGGTGATTTAGTCCAGCTAAATACACTCAAGATCCTGATTTATCCTTTCTTAAGAAACAACCAAAACACATTTGCTTGTTAATCAATATTTTGTTTATCTAGTTATTGCAAGAATTTAGTTTTATCTAGTAAATTTATTAATCATTACGCAAATCACAGAACACCATATTTACCTATTCTGGCTATCGGTCATCCTCTAAGTCATAAAATTTAGTCATCAATCAGTCAGAATTCGAAAGTTCTTCATGCAGCACACTACAGTCCCATGAATGATCAAGGACCAGAGCCGTGCAAGCATCTGTTGGTGCCCATAGATTTAGGAAGTCCTCAGTTCATCAAAGAAATGGGCAGCAATTCAGTCTGTCAAAGATTCAGGAACACAGCGTCACCGTCGTGTCCGTCAGCAAAGAAATTATAAGGAAAGAAGAGCAAGAAGCACGCCCTCTCTATTCTATTGTCATTTTATAATGAAAGTCAAATCCAAATGATACATTTTATAAAATTTGGACTTCATCCATTGGTTAGTTAGGATCGTTCGATGCTGAAGTAAGCAAATTTGGTATAATTCACGTGGTGATGTCATGGGTTCTTCTAAAGTCAGTCCATACTGGTTTGCTTGTGGAAGTCCATTGTTTTTCATCTTGGCAGTCATCCCATAGTGACCTTGTCCTGGTACACCACGTTTAGAGTTCATGTTGAGGTCTAGAAGCCTTTGTCGCATCGGCGCACTTCGCTCCATGCCTCGTGGGACAGTGGCCACTTCGTCGTGTCACGTCGGCGGCCATATTTGTTTTTAGGCCCAATGATAACTTAAGCGAAACAAACACAAAAGAATAATTAATACATAGAAATAATGAATAAAGTGTTAAACCCTCACTTAATCCCTTATGTGCTTGTAATTATCTAGCGTATAGCAACATTCAAAGCGTTCATATTCACCCATTGATGTCATCTGGTGCAACATTACGAAAACATCACGAAAGCAACATATACCATGCAGTATCCTATTTTCTACAGTTAGTATGCATTCATGGGTTAATAAATAAAATTATTCAGCCATGCAAATGCTAATCCCACGTGTATTTCATACATTAGTAATATTGATTAGATCTCAAACAAACACATTAATACTTATTATAATTAATTGATTGTTCTCATTAGTGTAAACATGCAGAATGATGGGGTATACAAAATTTTGTACAATCTGCTCCATCAATCTCCCCTTTGGTGATTTTATCACCACACCATAAAAATGTTGTATACTTTTTTCATAGAGTCAAAGTGAATTCTTGCTTCCATTATTACATCTCAGTCTCCTCAATTTCTTCAATTTTGGCTGTCTTATACATATCTTCTTTTATCTCTTCTAATTCTATTTCATCAAATTCCCTCTTCTGTCTCTTATTATGTCTCCTTAAATGTTCTCTTTTTAACTTTTTCTGAATTTTCTTCCTTTTATAACAAAGACATCCTAATCTTACTATTACTACTAAGAAAATCACACATGTTAATGGAAATAAGATTTTACCTATAAAGGTACTACCTAAACTTACTAAGAAATCTTTAATAGAAGATATTTTCTTAACGATCTTTTCCCAAACACCTTCAACCTCCAGTGGTGCAATTTCATCATGCAAATCAGTTATATTTTTAATATAAATTTTCAAATCTTTACTTTTGTCTGGTATGTAAGTACAACAATGTTGGACTTTCAACATTCCACAGACTCCACCCTCTTTTGCCAATAATATATCAAGGGCAAGTCAATTTTGCATCACCATAGCACGCATGGCAACCATTTCAGTATGTACCAATAAAAATCCTCCAGCGGTGCTTGTTGACAAGCGATCCACTACTGTTGACAGTTTTCTAATTTTATTTGCATTCAGAGATATCCCACTGCTGGTATTAATGCTCCAAAGATGTCACCTACAATTTCTGACCAAGATTCTCTCTTTCTACGTGCTAAATAACTACCTAAATTATGTACACCATCTTCTCCTCTTTCCATATGAAAGATCTTTGGGAAAACCAGGCCTACATAACATGTGCCATACCAATGGTCTGGCAAACGATAATACGCCCTGTTCCCACATATAAAATATAATCCTGGAAAAACTGGATCATTTCCTCCTTTAAATCCCCATCCACCCATGATTCGGTATGTATCATGGCACTCGCTGTTACCTACAAAGTAATTATCATATGCAGTCTTATTCCTTCTAATACACAAATTTCCTTTCTGAGGCCAATCTAAAGCCAGAGTTGGACTAGCTTCTCCCTTCAAGTGTTTTTCCATATCTTCATCCCAAACTGTCTTTTCTACCTTTCCTTCAGATGCCTTTCTTTAACCATATGTAAAAAAGTATTTTCTTCTTTCTTTAAACTGCAAGTCAAATTATTTTTATATATATATTCTAATGTTAATTCTTTAGTTTCTAAGAAAAATTCACCTAATACCTTTGCAGGTTTTACCTTATTTAGTTTGTTATTTGACGGTACTTGTGAAAATATGTTATCTACATCTGAAAAATAATATTCTAGCTTTCCTGTTTGATAAAATAAACTAGCTATTACACTACATGTTATTCCATAAGTTACAGGAAGGTGGTGATAAGTCACTCCCTCTGAAACAGATGCAGGTAACTGCATACAAACGTAGCAGTCCATCACGTCCATTTTCTTTACATATTCATACAGTAATTTTGAAAATACATTGTTAGAAAAATCAGTTATAGACCTGTCTTTATGCAAATAATGTTTATCTATTCTGGTCTGATCTACCCTTTGAATCTGCTCTATATTAGTCTTATTTTCACTATGTCCTTCTATTGTGTCTAAGTTAACCTTAAACGTAATCATCAAGGCTAGTGTACGCCATAGAAACATTAGTAATCCTATACAACAACAACACATTTTACACCATCGCTTCAAAAATATACATCTACCTTTTCTACCATCTGTGTTTGCCATTTTGTGAAATGAACAGTGACTTTTGACTGAGCCTCTTCTACTTCACAACTAGTTTATCTAACCCAAGGCTCTAAGCACCTACTTGGTTCTATCAGTTTTTATCTTTTTCCTTATTTATTGTCTTTCCATCAGCAGCATTCTTGTCTTATTCAGTTTAGCATCTCATAATTCTTCACCTTTCCTTCGTTGTCTAGATATAGGATTTCCTGAACATCCGTCTCTTCTACAATATCGGATAAGATAACTCTCAGGATTTCCGATTCTTCGTCTTCCTCAACCACTTCTGGTATAGTCACCTCTGGATTTTCTTGGCTATCTGCCTCTTCTTTCATTTCAGGCAGTGCTACATATGTCCATTCCAACGACTTATACTTCTGGTTAGGCTTCCTCGTTCTTTTGCTTTCGTCAATTACAACTGTTTCTTCGCCTTTTGATTTTTATTGACTCGTTATTTCATTCACCTGTTCAGCTCTTGGTGATTTTACTCGTGTCAGTCGGTACCTCAACTTCTTTATTTTATTCGGCAAAACTTCATCCTTTGCTGGTCTTTTCAGTTTATTTCCTTTATCATTCCTTTCAGTCCTCCAAGCTCTCTTTCTTAAGACTCTACCTTCTGGTACTTCGTCTTCACTTTCTTCCGACTCTGTTTCAACTTGCTTTTTCCTTCCAACCTCTTTTCTTTCTTTTGCTTCTTTAGTTTTCCCTACTTCTGTCCCTCCTCGGGTTTCTTGCGCACAATCTTCCTGCTGGCTACTTGTCCCTTTCTCTAACTGGATGTTGGAATTCCCTACACCTCCTCGGGGGTCTTCCACAAGAATCTTTCCCTCTCTCTCTGTATCTGGCACCTGTCCATCTAATGTTGTTACTTCAGGTGGGAATTTCTCTCAATTTTTCATCTGGAATTTCTTTATCAAAAATTTCTTTAATTGTCTTTTTGCTATCTTTTTCTTTTCTCGAATGTAAAGTTGTTTGTTCAGTCTCTGAGTCTGAGCTGATATCAGAAATTTGTATCTTCTTTTCAATGAAATACTTTTTGGGACGACTGTTTGATCTGTCTCCAATTCCCCCCGTTCAGGGTTTTCTTTTGTTCTTGTCTCTTCCTCATCTGATTCAGTACTTGATTCTGTCTCATCAAAATATTCCTTTTCTGTGCTATCCACTGGATTTGGGATTCTCAACGTGTGACTTGCATGAATCCAGTTTTTGATTCCAGCACACTTTACAGCTGTTGTTGTAGTCAAAATCACTTGTCGTGGTTTTCCCCACCTTGGAACCAAACAGTTTCTTCTTTTGTGTACTTTGATTCTTACCCAGTCCCCTGGGCTCAGGTCATGAGCTTGCTTCTTTTCAAGGGTGGTGGCATCCGCTCCAACCTGATGAAATACAGAATGAACTGCGTCAGCCAGGCTTTTACAGAAATCCAACACCATGTCATCAGTTATAGGCAACAGCTTGTTGACTGGTATGAACACATGGCGCATTGCTCTTCCCATGATAATTTCATGTGGGCTCAACCCTGTGGTTCTGTCTGGAATTGATCTAATTGTCATGAGTACTAGAGGCAAGACGTCAGGCCATTTCATACCCGTGGCTAAACACATTTTCCCTATCCTGTTTTTGATAGTACCATTCATTTGTTCCACCACACCAGAAGCTTCTGGGCGATAGGCACAATGTAGTTTTTGCTGTACATTTAATGCTTCACAAATCAGTTTTATGATCTCATTCTGGAAATGTCTGCCTCGATCTGATTCAATTGTTACTGGGACCCGAATCTGGGAATAAATTCCCTCAAAAGCAATTTTGCCACTGTTATTCCATCATTTCTTCTCGTTGGGTAAGCTTCTACCCATCTTGAAAACAAACAGACCATAACTAGAACATACCTCAACCTGTTACAAGGAGGCATTTCAATGAAGTCTACTTGTATTTCGGTAAGAGGTCCTCCTTCTCGACCTATTGTTCCTAGACTCACCACTGTCTTTCTTCCTGGGTTATATTGCTGACATATAAGACATCTCTGACAAAGACTTTCTGCTACAAGTCTAAATTTTGCATTGTACCAGGTCTGTTTGAACGACCTTATCATGGTAAAAGGTCCTCCTTCTCGACCTATTGTTCCTAGACTCACCACTGTCTTTCTTCCTGGGTTATATTGCTGACATATAAGACATCTCTGACAAAGACTTTCTGCTACAAGTCTAAATTTTGCATTGTACCAGGTCTGTTTGAATGACCTTATCATGGCATCTCTCCCTACGTGTCCCTGTCCATGATACATCCGTGCCTTGGCAGACATCATGCTATCAGGCATAACTGGTCTTCCATCCCGATAGACCCATACATGATCCTTCTCTCTTGGTGTACATCCTGCTTTTACCCACGGTTTCATTTCCTCATCTCCTGCTTCTTCCTGCACTTGTCTCACTTCCTCCCAGGTACCCACAATGTTACTAAACAGTAAGGTGCAAGAAGTCACTTCTTTCTCCTTTCCCCTATTGATTGAATTCTGATTTTGTGCACAGTATTGAGCCATATCATTGGCATATTTGTTGCCTACGGCGATATAATCGCCAGACTGATTATGTGCAGCACACTTCACAACAGCCAATTGCTTAGGCAGCTGTATCGCCTCAAGCAATTTTCCAACCACTTCCTCATTCTTAATGGGCGTTCCACTTGATGTCAGAAATCCTCTCTGGAGCCATATTTGGCCAAAGTCATGCACAACACCAAAACCATACTGGCTGTCAGTGATCACAGTCACTCTCACACTTTCCCCAATCTTACATGCTCTAGTCAAAGCAACAAGTTCAGCTACTTGGGCTGATTTCACTCCTTTCAGATAGGATGCTTCCATTACTGCTGCACCCGTGCATACTGCATATGCTGCACTCAACATTCCATCATCTGTTCTCAAACAAGAACCATCTACAAACATCACAAAATCACTTTCTGGCAATGGTACATCTTTTATATCTGGACGTGGCTTGGTACAGAAATCGAGTACATCCAGACAATCATGATCTGCTTCATCTCTGACTTCCACTTTCTCAGCATCAGGCAATAATGTTGAAGGATTCACATTCAAACACCTCTCAAGGCTCACATTCGTTGCACTTAATATGACTTTCTCATATTTAGTCAGCCGACTATGTGTCATGTATTGAGTGCGACTCCTTGTTAAAAGGATTGCCACAACATGAGGTACAAACACTTTCACAGGATACCCCATCACAATTCCTTCTCTCTGTTCCAGGCTTCGACATGAAGCAGCCACTACTTTCAAGCACCCAGGTAAAGCTACAGCTACTGGGTCAAGCACTGATGAAAAATATACAATTGGTCTTCTCAGTCTTCCATGTTTCTGAATTAATACAGAAAGTGCACATCCATTCCTCTCACTGCAATACAACTCAAACTCTTTCTCATAGTCCGGCATTCCCAATGCTGGCGCTTCACACAAACCATCTCTCAATTGTTTAAAAGTTGCCAATTCTTCTTTGTTCAAATCAATGGGATCTCTCACATCACTTTTTGTCACACGCACCAAAGGCTTTGCGATCAGGGAGAAATTGCTTATCCATTGACGACAATATCCAACCATTCCAAGAAACATCCTTACCTCTCTTTGTGTCATAGGGGCTCTCATTCCTTTTATGATCCTGATTCTGTCTATTGTTATTTTCCTCAGACCCTTTTCGAGGTTATGGCCTAAGTAATGTACTTCTTCTTTACAAAATTGCAATTTTGATGGTGACACCTTAAGTCCTTCATCAGCTAGATGATTCAACAATGTTATAGTGTCCGTTACACAGGCCTCACGAGTCTTTGACGCCACAAGTAGGTCGTTGATATATCATATTAACACTGAATTCTCAGGTATCTCTATACTTTCTAAAGATTTCTTCAATATCTGATTAAGGATTGAGGGGCTTTCTGTATACCCCTGTGGAATTCGGCACCATGCCAAAATACGCTCGCTAAAACGAAACGCAAAAATCTGCTGGCTGTCATGGTGCCAATGGGATGGAAAAGAAAGAATGGCATATATCAATTACAGTATACCATTCTGCTTCATGGGGAATTCTGATACAGAATTACAGATGGATTTGGTACAATAGGACAACATGGCACAACAATTTTGTTTATCTTTCTCAAATCCTGTACTATCCTGAACTTTCCATTAGGTTTTTTCAGTCCCATAATTGGTGAATTACATGGTCTACTCATTATTTCCCTCAGAATGCCTTGTTTTATCATTTTCTCAATTATAGGGGTAACTCCTTCAATTATCTCAGGTGTCAGTTTATATTGCGGAATATTTGGATAACTTATTCCTTCTTTCACTGTTATTTTTACTGGGTCAACATTTCTCATTAGTCCCACATCTTCTCCCGTGAAATCTCAAACCTCTGCCTTTACAGTTTGTTTCAATTCTTTGGGTAATTCATCTGGGTTAAATACAGCATAGGCTTCAGTAACCTCAGTTTCTCTGTTTGCCATAGTCATTTTATACAACACATCTTCATCAGGGGTCTCAAATGCTATACCATCAGGAGTACAGAATATAGTGCAATTCATTTTGCACAACAAATCCCTTTCTAACAAATTCACAGGACCTGTATCGCACACAACAAAGCGATGCATTTCAGAAATTCCCCTATGCTAACTTTTACAGGTTCTGTCAGATAAGTTTTAATCTGTCTGTTGGATACACCAACTACTTGGATCGTTTCATCCGAGAGAGGAAGATTTTTAACATCAGCTGATCTAACAGTTGATCGAGTAGCACCAGTATCTACTAGGAAAGTAACATTTTCGTCATTTATCTTTCCATCCACAAATGGGCCTGTCTGGTCTACTTCTAGAGTTGCGCCAAGTACGCACTCTTCTCCCTCCCTTCGGCACCGTCAATAACCTTCTTCCGAATCGCTTGCATCATGTTGTAGCCAATACTGCGAAACAGCGCTAGCGCGCGGCAGCTTAGTTGCCTGTTCTTCGTTGTAGAATCCTGTCTCATTACTGTATTTATGTGAATTTTTGATTTGTGGAAAAGGTGATTTTGGCACCTGATTCTGTTGGGTTACAACCTGCTGCGGTTGACCACTCACCTCATTCTGCACCTGTGGATTCAATGATGCATTTTCATTATTAGTACTTGGGGGAAATTTACACTCGGATTTCCAATGCCCTATCCTACCGCAATTATGACATGGGAATTTCTTTTTAGCTTCTTCTATGTTAAAATTTCCCTTACCTTTCCCAGGAGTGAACCTTTTGGGGCCTATATTATTCGCTTGTTCCACTAACTGGGCTTCCTGTCTCTCTGCCACCTTTACTTGTGCCCACATAGCCTTTTCTTTTAATGTACGTTGTTTGGCTTCAATCTCATCACTGAAATATTTTGCATGTCTCAATACTTCATCTATTTTCTTGTTTTGCCAATCTATGGTATGTTGCTTGATCAGTTCACTAATTTCTGGACGTAGACCATATACAAATCTGTATACAAAATGACTCAAGTCCTTTTCGCTCAAATTTTCATCACCACTAAATTGTTTAAAAGCCAAAATCAACCTCTCATAGTAGGCATGTACCGACTCCTTACTTTCCTGATGTGTTCTGTCAATTTTCACCCAATCGGTTTGTTTAGGAGGTACTTTATTTTTCAAAAAAACAATGACCTGTTCATATTTTTTCATTACCTCTGGGTCAGGGGGTCCTGTCTTTGGTTCCCTGGTGTATTCCTGTGTGGCCAATTTATCATAAGTTTGTACTCTGTGCATAAATCTGCTGGTACTATTATGTCAAACAGGCTGTTTAGATCAATCCATAATACTTTAGATAATTTTACAAATCTGTCCACCTGCCTATACCACTCGACGGGCTTTTCGCGTAGTCGAAGGAAATCATTTGTAAATGACAAAATATCTTGTCTAGTCCATGGGACATGTACATATCTTCCTCCTGAATTTCTCTCATAGGGCACTCTGTTACTACCTTCTCCTTTTCTCTAACAGGTAAAGCTACAAAAGATTTATCTGAGGCATCATCTCGTTTTCGATACCATCTGCTTCTCCATTTGTCCACATCTCCCCATTTTCTCAGCAGGATAATTATTTCCTTAATCTGACTCATTCGTCCTGCGGTATTCTAATTTTTAATGTCCTTTTCAGTGAAATCTATTCGATATGGTTTCTGCAGGGCCTTCACCTTTTAAATATCGATACCCATTTCATTTGCTACTTCTTCTAATCTTTCATGCAGACTTTTTGCTCTCCAAGTTATGCTTTTACACAAAAACAGTAACTCCTCATCCTGGTAGGTTTTTAACTTCTCTGTGGGGATAGTTGCTACTATTAACTCTTCCAGTACTATTCGTAGTTTGGCTACATCTATTGATTGAGATTCTTTGTCTTTTCTCTGCAGACTTCTCAACCATTCGCTCAGTTCCTCTGAAGATGGGCCTACTGGTTTTTCTACATTAGTTTGTTCTAAGTCCCTTTGGGTTTCAAATACTGATTCCATCTTCACAGTAGGGTTTTCTGCTACATTTGGGCCTAGAAATGGGTTTTTCGAGGCATTTGGCTCCATCGTACCCATTGTCTGTCTCCATTGATTCTCATTTAAGCTCTGCTTTGGCTTTTCAATCTGTTTATTACTGTTATAAGGAACCCTTAAACAATGTTCACTATCCTTCTGTTTGTCAAAAATAGGCATCACAGGGCCTATAGCCACCGGAACAGTTACAGCTTCAAAATTTTTGGTCAATTCTCTTATCTTTTCAGTTAATTATAAGGTTGTTTTTGCTAACTCTGCTGAATTTTCACTATTCATTTTATCATCTGATTTTCTCCCTATTTCTCCCATTGCTTTATTTTTCCCTAATTCTTGAGGTACTGGTTCTGTCTTAATGATTCGCAAAGTTTCTCTCATTGGGGCACTTGGTGTCAACATTTCAGATTCTGGTTGATACGGAGGTGGATTTTTATAAAAAATGTCATGAAGAACATCATCCTCTAGTTCGTTCACTCCATACCCTTTTGGTTCTAAATTATGTCTCTTTTCCGTACATTTTTTACCTCCAACTCCTTCAACCATTCTTACAGGAAACAAACCCTCAGTCATACTCGCATTCCGCCACCTTCTCACTCTCTCATCATGAGTATCATGTCTGTAGCTGCCAAACATGTATTTATACCTTTCGCCACTCCTCTGTCTTTCTCTGTCATGCATCTCATTTCCCATTCTGTCAGTGCTTCAAACTGTGTTGGTCTAGGTCTCGGTTCTAGATTCATCATTCTTTCTCTCAAATTTCTCATCACCGCTAGATTAAACGAACCATGCTCTGGAAATGCTAAAACTCTGTCATTCTTGGTATTTTTCACCCAATTGTCTAACCAAATACAAGTGTGATATCCGTATTTCGCAACCATAAAGGATGCGGGGGTTTTCGGTGGGGGAAGCAACTGTCCTTCCCTAGTCACAATCGGTTTGTCCTTTTTAAACCACTTCTTGATTTTTCCAAACCAGGACTTTTTCTCCTTTTCAGGTGGATCGTAATACATCATTTTGTCTTTTCGTGTATCGCTAGTCTCTCCTTTATGACTATTCTGTTATTTTAGCCAATCGTAGCGCGACTCACACTAACGCACCAATCCGGAGCGTCTACGTCACCCTGTAATTCTCCACTCCTAGCGCGACTCACACTAACGCACCAATAAGGAACGTCTAAATCACCCTGTAATTCTCCACTCCTAGCGCGACTCACACTAACGCACCAATCCGGAGCGTCTACGTCTCTAGCTGACTGGCCAATCCCAGCGCGGTCTTTCTGACGTCAGCAGTCGCTGCTCTTACTCCAGCTTCTACTGACCCCTCCTTTACAAAATGTTCTCGATAAACTCTTTTAGCTTTTTCTACTTACAAATCTGTTAGTAACAACATAAAAACGCCACCATTGTCCGCTTCGCTAACCAAGAATAGTTAATGACCTTTCTCACAAGAATTCCGTCTTTCCCGAGAACAGCGCTTACCTCTGCCCTACTACGGAATCGTTACATCCGTTGATAAAGTAGCTCATCCCTCTACCTTACCCTTCTAACAAGCATTAGCTAACCGTTTCTCCAGAATTAAGACACCTAGGTGCCGATTCTGATCCTGGAAAAATTTCCCCCGGCCGAATTGAATCTGGATTTTTTACCGTACGAATCGTACAAGTAGCATACAAACTGCCAAGTACGATTCGCATTGGAAAAACTCCATACGAATCACATCCGGAACATTTCCCCACACGTCCTCTGGTCGGAAAATGTGTCCGACACATCCCCGGACGATTTACCGTACGAATCGGAACAATGAAGTCCGACCGCGCTAGTACGATCACTCCCGTCCTTTCGATTTTACAACTGTATGCAAAAAACACCGTACAGACCGAACTCCCACAGCAAGCATGGAGACACGTGTCCGCATACGCGCCGAACACCCCACCACAGACCCCGCATGTACGCGCAAAATGCCCCCCGGCCGCGGATGTACGTGCCGAACCCCCACCCCACCCGTGTATTTACGGACCGAACCCCCACCCCACCCGTGTATGAATGGAGCGTACCCCCACCCCACCCGTGTATGTACGGACCGTACCCCCACCCCACCAGTGTATGTACGGACCGTACCCCCACCCCACCCGTGTATGTACGGACCGTACCCCCACCCGTGTATGAATGGAGCGTACCAACACCCCACCAGTGTATGTACGGACCGTACCCCCACCTATGTATGAATGGAGAGTACCAACACCCCACCAGTGTATGTACGGACCGTACCCCCACCCGTGTATGAATGGAGCGTACCAACACCCCACCCGTGTATGTACGTACCTTACCCCCATGCCACCAGTGTATGTACGGACCGTACCCCCACCCCACCAGTGTATGTACGGACCGTACCCCCACCCCACCCGTGTATGTACGGACCGTACCACCACCCGTGTATGAATGGAGCGTACCAACACCCCACCAGTGTATGGACGGACCGTACCCCCACCCGTGTATGAATGGAGCGTACCAACACCCCACCAGTGTATGTACGGACCGTACCCCCACCCGTGCATGAATGGATGGTACCAACACCCCACCCGTGTATGTACGGACCGTACCCCCACCCCACCAGTGTATGTACGGACCGTACCCCCACCCCACCTGTGTATGTACGGACCGAACCCCCACCCCACCCGTGTATGTACGGACCGTACCCCCACCCGTGCATGAATGGAGCGTACCAACACCCCACCCGTGTATGTACGGACCGTACCCCCACCTCACCAGTGTATGTACGGACCGTACCCCCATCCGTGTATGAATGGAGCGTACCAACACCCCACCCGTGTATGTACGGACCGTACCCCCACCCCACCAGTGTATGTACGGACCGTACCCCCACCCGTGTATGAATGGAGCGTACCAACACCCCACCCGTGTATGTACGGACCGTACCCCCACCCGTGTATGAATGGAGCGTACCAACACCCCACCAGTGTATGTACGGACCGTACCCCCACCCGTGTATGAATGGAGCGTACCAACACCCCACCCGTGTATGTACGGACCGTACCCCCACCCCACCAGTGTATGTACGGACCGTACCCCCACCCCACCAGTGTATGTACGGACCGTACTCCCACCCCACCGTGTATGTACGTACCGTACCCCCACCCCACCAGTGTATGTACGGACTGTACCCCCACCCCACCAGTGTATGTACGGACCGTACCCCCACCCCACCCGTGTATGTACGGACCGTACCCCCACCCCACCCGTGTATGTACGGACCGTACCCCCACCCGTGTATGAATGGAGCATACCAACACCCCACCAGTGTATGTACGGACTGTACCCCCACCAGTGTATGAATGGAGCGTACCAACACCCCACCAGTGTATGTACGGACCGTATCCCCACCCGTGTATGAATGGAGCGTACCAACACCCCACCAGTGTATGTACGGACCGTACCCCCACCCGTGTATGAATGGAGCGTACCAACACCCCACCCGTGTATGTACGGACCGTACCCCCACCCCACCAGTGTATGGACGGACCGTACCCCCACCCCACCAGTGTATGTACGCACCGTACCCCCACCCGTGTATGTACGGACCCTACACCCAGCCCCCCTTGTATGTACCGTGCGAAACACCACCACCGATGGACGATGCGGACCAACACCCTGCCCGTGTTCGTACGCACACTACCCCAGGCCCACACACCAGCACCCTCACCCAACATTGGGCATGTACAAGTCGTACTAAGTCATAGCAAAGGACAGCACTGTACAACGACATGGCCCATGTACGCACCGTACAGACGCTAATAACACTCCTACTGAACCAGAACTAACCAAAAAAACACAAGGACAGTTAATCCGAGGCACACAACACCACAAAACATATCCAACAAGGTCAAATACATCCTATACACTGACCTGCAACTACCAAACAGAGAAACAGAGGCCCAAACCACTACCACTCCTTATAACACACCCACCCAAAGTTCAAACGCAGCCACACCCACAAATGGACCAATAAAAAGGCCCAACACACACAAACCATGATCCTTTGCAACAGATCCACTGCTGCCAGACCCCAGAGACAACGCACTGCACCATACTTCAACCATAAATACACCTTACACTTGCACTCCTTCACACAACCACCATCACAAACACACCCTCATCACATTCACACACACACACCTGCACACCCACAACCATCCACACCCACACCCATCCACACCCCCACCCCCACAACCATCCACACCCACACCCCACACCATGCCCACCAACAAGAATCCAAAGTTCACAAAGGTCGAGCTGGAGTCCCTTGTCGACGAAATAATCAGAGTCGAGCCACAGCTCTTTGGAACATTGGTCAGACGGACCAGCATATCAGAAAAAACTGCCATGTGGGAGAGGATAGTCAATTCCGTGAATGCTGTTGGGTCCACCAGAAGGACCAGGCATGAGTGTCAAGCCAGGTGGTACGATCTGCGGAGGACGGTCCGCCGCAAAATGACGGACGAGCACAACCAGGCCAACATCACTGGAGGAGGGCCATCCCGCAGACCGGTACACTACCATCCCTGGGAGGAGAAGGTGATGACCACGCTGGAGCCGTTGGGAGTAGACGGACTAGAAGGAGTCCGAGAGCCTCGTGAGTACACAAACAACTCACCTCACATGGGGGGAACGCCATATACAACCCAAATACCAATCATGCACGCAACCCCCCAAAAGCCAGCACCGGACACAACCACACTCCAAAAACACACACATGCCACTAGCGCCTCCATGCACCATGCCCCAAGCAAGGCCTGGCCAAGTCACAGGCCACACAAAACACAAACACAAGACAGGATGTCCCCGATGCCGGGAGGGTGGGCCTCAAAACTAACATAGAGCAACTCTGAAGCACACAATAATGCCCTCAGCCCATATGGCTTATGCCACAGCCATACCAACAGTGTCCCCCCACACAGTACTGTTTTGCCTGCTAATGGTGGCTGCGTTGCAGGACGACATGGGTATGAAGGCACAATTTGCACATAACAGCAGCCAATGAAGACGCAGCACACTGAAAGAGTGTCAGCACACACCGCCACAGCAGCAGTGCAGACTCGCACACTCCGCCCAATGGGTGCCCGCAGAGAAGAAACAAACCCACATGAACAAGCCAATGGCCTTTGCAAGACCTGCAAACTCTGTGTGCCCAGGAAGCTGGGCTGAGGTGACAGAGGGTGACACACAGAGGGAGGGAGAGGGGCCGAGAGAGGGACAGAGACAGAGGTGGACACAGGGAGACAGACAGAGGGAGGGAGGAGGCTGACAGAGGGAGGGAGAAAGGGAGACGGACAGAGGGAGGAGGCAGACAGAGGGAGGGAGAAAGGGAGAGGGACAGATGGAGGAGGCTGACAGAGGGAGGGAGTAAAGGAAGAGGGACAGAGGGAGGAGGCTGACAGAGGGAGGGAGTAAAGGGAGACGGACAGAGGGAGGAGGCTGACAGAGGGAGGGAGAAAGGGAGATAGAGGGAGACGGACAGAGGGAGGAGGCTGATAGAGGGAGGGAGAAAGGGAGATAGAGGGAGACGGACAGTGGGAGGAGGCTGACAGAGGGAGGGAGTAAGGGAGACAGAGGGAGACCAAATCACCCTTGGGTGGTGTGGCCATGTCCGCTCGTCAGCAGGTGGACTGTGTGCATGTAGAGAAGGTTTGGCAGTGCCTTAACCCCCCCTTCAACCTTTGATAAACACTAGGCTATGTGTCAATCTGTGCACGAGTACATCCGTGCTGCAGGCACAAACAGAACCGTACACCCAGTATACCTACCCACTGTGTTCGTCAGAACCCTGTCACAAATTGTTAAGTTACCTACCTGCATTCTCAAATAGCATGGAAAAAACACCATTTGGCCACGTACAGTGCATCACGTAAGGCGGCTCTGCATGGCTTGCTACGCCCGCTCACTACACTGCTGACTGCGTTCACAAAATATGCATCAACTAAGATTGTGTCACACATAGGTAAAGTGTCGAAAGCTGTGGCCAAGGGACATACCCATGCACAAGTGCACTGTGTGAGGAATGCTAGCCAAATCCAACCACCCAGAGGAACTGTGCCAAATCAAAAAAGAATGAAACATGGATGTCGCATGTAACACAATTAACACTGTCTCTCTCACACACAGGTCAACGTCGTCGATCTCCCCCCAAGACTCACAGGACCAGCTCTGCGTGAAGAGGACCCCAACGCCAGCGACGACTCTCACCACTCCGTGGATGACCCAGACCAACCTGGCCCCTCTGGTGTCCAACCACCTGCAGCACCTGCGTCAGGTACAACTGTGCCAACCACCACCCCCATTCCTGCCACATCCCAGGAGACACCCAGGAGCCCTGCCCGCACACAACAACGCAGCCAGTCTGTCCAGGAGGGACAAGGTTCTTCGGGCACCCAGGAGGAGGCAGGCAACCCCGCAAATGCCATCCCTCAGGGGTCCCGGAGACTCGATGTGCCCACAACGGCAGGCCAGGCGCAAGTGGGCAGGGGTGGTGGGAGTGGAGGACGGCGGAGGCCCGAACCTGCCCAGTTGGCTCAGGACCCGGCTATGGCACACGTCAGAACCATCCTGGACGCATACCAGCGTGACTCCAGAGGCATCGCCCAGGTAGTGGAGACCCTCCATGAGATGAAGTCCCTGCAGGTTGAGCATCATGCCAGGATGGAGGCAAGACATGCAGAGCACTTGGCGGTGCACAGGGACATGAGCCAATCCCTCCGTCAGATCGCCCAAAGCCTGGCAAACCCTCCCTGTGCCAGCAGGCGTAGAGCAGCACCAGCCCCAGGGAGGGAGGAGGAGGAGGAATCATCTGACGGAGCGTCCCTTGCACCATCAAGCCAGGCGTCTGAGGGTCCCCGCAGGAAGGTGGGTCGTCCACGCAAGAAAACGTGAGAGTCAGCGGAACATCACCATCTCCCAGGTCACCTGGCCTGGCACCTGGCCCTATGGCCCAACAGCAGCACAGCAGCAAAGGACATTCTCTGCCACATGGCCTTGCTGGTCACTGTCTGACCAATGTTGACAAAGACTGTGGCACAGACTCTGATGACTGTCAATGGCAAGGACACCAACTCCCCCTGTGAACTTTGGATTCTACACTCCCGCCAAGCACCTCTTGTCACCCCCCCAAACACGTACCCCAGCACTAATAAAATTCATCACAATTACAAGATGATGCCTTCATTTTGCATTATTCCACTACATGTGTGTGTTGTAAAGTCAAACCCTGCCTGATTTCTGAATTAACTCCGAACCACCATACCCTGGGGTCGGAGTCTGGCACAGGACACACATGGGTCACAACGTACCATCCAAGACAGACATGGAGCGCCATACTCACCCGTGATGGGCCCAACCAGCTGAGGGGGTGCCCGCACAACTGTGCCCACAGACCTATTTAGAAGAGCAACAGTCATGCGCAGAGGTCAGGGATCATGTGGAGTGTCCTGGGGTGGGAGTCCCAGGTATGTGTAGACACATGGCAGAACCATGTCCTGCATGCTTGAGTCAGGTGGATGTGGCGAATGGTGGGCCAGCCAAGGTTGGATGCATGGAGATGGCACAATAGGGTGTTGGAGCACAGTGCCACAAGGTTGTGTTGTGGGTGTGGGCTGCATCCTGAGGGTGTGCGTGGATTGAGAAGGTCATCCTGCAGCTGGCAGTGATCCACTCCCCCATCTCTGTTGGACGTTGATGTGGCCTGGTCGCCGGATGTAGTAGCAGGGCTGTGCAGATGCACCCTGGATGTGGACAAGTATCATGGGATTTCTGACGCACATGTCCATAGAGTGCAGGGTAGGAGTAGACACGGATGTCATAGTTGACCTGGGGGATGGTCTCCCTCTTGCCTTGAGGTGGATGGAACTGGAGATCTTGTGCATAATGCAGAGTGTGCTGCTGCATGAGGCACAGATGCTGCTGATCAGCATAGCACATGTCAGCAAGCAATCCATGATGGACACCAGCTCGTTTGCGTGGACACTGGGTGCCCTTGCAGCAGGGCCTGCAGCAGCATGCGCCATGTCAAGGAAACAATGCCACAAGTAGCACACACAGACAAGGATCTCAGGAAGGAACCATGCAAAAGGTGCATGTCAAGGAAGGAATGTCTGGTTCAACATGGCACACACACACACACAATGGATTCACATGCGGCACAGTGGCCGTCGTGGAGACTGACAGGCCACAAAACCAACACAGCCATGGACATCATGCACAATACAGAATTTAATCCCTGACAAACAGCTTGCATCTTGCTACTCTACACATAGACTCATATGCACCATCTCTGAGAACAATGCCAGACATGCCGCATGCACAGTGGCAACAGACCACCATTGACAGAGATGAGGCACCTTGGAGGCAGAGGGAGACCTTTATTAGTCATGTGTGTCGGAATGCTAATGCAACTCTGTCTACACATACACAGGTCATGTGGATGAACACGTGGGACCAACACTAGCACCCCCCTTAGCACCACAGATACTGGAAATCCATGGCACTGGCACACAAGTGACGGGTGACAGCTAAACACCCCCTGCTGCTCACGGAGAGCCTGCTATACACCATTGAGCCTCTAATGGGGAATTCACACACCATGTCAACCCGGTGCAACCCGTATGTTTCCGAGGCCAGTGTCACACACATTGATGGCTCCATCACAATCCCATTACAGATGACTGTCACCAAGTCTGACCATCAATTCTGGTGAATTCTGCTCCAGGTCATGTGCCCCATGGTGATTCTACATGTATGCAAAGTAACCAAACATGAACAGGAGCAGTGCACACACATTCAAAACAAATACCACTCCCAAAAAGCCGTGCTGCATCCCTTACCCGAAGGAGATTTTCAAACTTGTCCGTGCCTGTAACGCTGATTCAGCACATGTTGCTGTGATCATGAGGAATAGCAGGAGCACAACAATGCCACCAGCAGACAGCATGCGCAAGTACCTGTGGATGGGAGACACACCAGAAGTCAGCCAAAAGAAGTACATCCGCATGCATGTGCATGTACTCGACACGTATTAGGTTGTCAACATGCTAGGTGACAATGATGACTCAGGAAAGACATTCTTCTATTGCACCATCACTCGAGTGACCCATCCAAACACACCTCAGACTCACTTGGAAGACATGCAGATGGACACACACATTGCAACACATGCCACACACAGCCCAATGCGTGCACACTCAGACACTGGAACTCACCACTAAGCAAAGAAGTCGCGTATGAGCCGACTCCGCATGTCCGCCGCCGCCTCCTCCTCCTCCACATCACTTGCCTCGTGCCCAAGCCCTTCATCCTCCACGGGTGGATGGTCCTGCTCATCTGGATCCAGGATGAGTGGCACAGCTTTCTCCACTGCCATGTTGTGCAGCATGCAGCACACGAGGAATATCTTGCAGACCTTCACCGGTGCATATGGGAGTGCGCAACCGGTCTTGTGGAGGCAACGGAATCGGCTCTTCAGGAGGCCAAACGTCCTCTCGATCACTCGCCTGGTCCGCCCATGGGCGTTGTTGTAGCGGTGATCAGCAGCCGTGCTGGGGTTGCGGAGAGGCGTGATCAGCCATGGCATGTTGGGATAGCCAGCGTCCCCTACATGGAAACATCATGGACAAGAGTGGGTCAGGGGAAGCAGTAAGACAGGAAGATGACGTTAAATACAGGACTGCCAGAGTATACCCACCAACAATGCATGCTCGTTCGTTGCGCAGCTGCAGCATCATGTCAGGCACCCTGCTACGCCTCATGATGTACGCATCGTGTGCTGATCCTGGAAAACAAGCACAGACATGTGAAATCATCATGTTGGCAAGACACACCGCAAGGGCATTAATGGAGTGGTAATGCTTGTGGTTACGGAAGGCTACCTCCTGTGCCTGTGGTGGTACCAAAGCCACATGTGTTCCATCTATGGACCCAATGACATGGGGCATCCCTCCCAGGGCATAGAACTCACGCTTGACAGCTGTCAACTGCTCAGGAGTTGGGAATTTTATGAACTCATCAAGGTGCTCCAACATGGCCTCTAAAAAATCATGCAGAGCACGGCTCAACATGGTTTGGACATCCCACCCACATGGGCAATGGTATGTTGAAAGGTACCCGTGGCCAAGAAATGTAGGGCTGCCATCACCTTCACCTTGGGTGTCAGTGCACCAGGATACCTGTGTAGCGGTTGGAGGTGTGCTGCCAGCCGTGTCGTCAAGTCCTCAATCAAACGTTGGGGGAAGCGGTAGCGGCGTATACAGTCATTTTCCCGCATGTCAGCCAAGTCCGGAATTGCTCGAGGGAGAGGCGGAGCCCTGCAGTGAATTAGAAGGGACAACGAAGAGTGAGTACAGTACACCACCAATGTCAATGTACTCAGCACATGGTCAACAGGCAATACACATATGCTACATACAGAGTCAGGTCTGTGCAATATGCCCTGGACACGTATGGCAGCCATGTGACACTCCTACCAAGAGACAGCTCCAAACGTTTATTCTCAACCTCATAATGCCATGCCATGAAACTAGCTGTGGGCCAGTGGAAGTGAGCAGGCAGACGCATTACAGGAGTTACAGACAACCAAATATGTGCAGAGGAAGGATGTTTATTGTACAGACAGGTTGCGGAACACTAGAGGCACAGGTCACATGTACTAGAAAAATGACACACCACACACCTTGCCATTAAGGATTACATTTCAAGAATGATCCCACATACATTGAGATGATGCAGATATGTCCTTGTTGTGAAACTCCGTGTTGATGCATACACACACACCTTACGTCGGATTCCACATGTGGCGTGGTATGCGTAACACTGTGCCATGGCCATCTACACACAGACACATGTTGGTTGCAGCAACTGCAGATGCATTTGACCAAACACCTACAGCAAGCCCATGGGAACACACAACACATACATGACATTGTCACATCGTGCAACGCGGGTAGTCACATGCCAGGTGTGAAAACCCCTGTAGCTGGCATCAGGGGACAGTTGCGTGTGTTGTTGACTGTGCCATGGCAGTGACGCTTTTCACAAGTGTTCTATACTACGGACGTCTCTACAGTACCACACATTTCAAACCCACAGCAAGGAACTGCCTGCTGGTATATGACAGCTTCCATCCTCGCAGCCTCAAAGACAACCTCCCATTTGGCCAATTTTTGCGCCTCAGAAGGAATTGTACGACAAGACCAGACTACAACATTCAGGCAAAAGAACTATCAGAAAAATTGATACAGCGAAATTACCCACAACATCTTGTGTCCAGATCCAGAAAAAGAGCCCTCAATAACAATAGGGAGGCCCTTTTAGAGACTAAAACCGTAGCCAGACAGGATGAGCCACGAAGACAAATTTGTATTACTACTTACAATATTGCATCTAACTTGGTTAGTAAAATAATCAAGAAACACTGGCGCACCCTGAACAGCGGGGGCCTAGACCTACAGAAACCTATGTTCAGCCATCGCAAAGCACGCAACCTGAGGGATCATCTTGTCCATACACGTCCCACGACGACAAAAACTGCAGGTCCCCAACGCCTGCTCCAACCCCTACCAGAGGGCCATTTCTCGTGCAGTAACTGCAGTGTTTGTCATCTGACAAAGGTGACTAAGACAGTAAAATGCAACAATGGGATAACCTGGAATCTTCGGTCGTTCACAAACTGTAACACAACAGGTGTTGTTTACCTAATAACTTGCGTTTGTAATTTGCACTACGTAGGCATGACTACCAGGAAAGTAAACACCCGAATGATTGAGCACCGTAGTAATTTCAGATGTAAACGTGATAACACAAAGATGACCACACATTTCCTGGAAAAACGCCACACTCCTAATGACTTCAACTGGGTTGTCTTGGAACACATCAAGAATCACCCCAACATAGAGAAACAGCTACATGAGAAGGAACAGCGTTGGGTGTTCAAGCTACGCTCGGACGACAGGGGTCTCAATGATGACATACCCTGGTGCCAGTTTACTTAACCAACAATCACTGGAATATCTGCTGATTAAGCCTTCAATTTCCATCAGGTTGTACTTGACAATAACCTCGCTCGTTGTTATCCAATATGGTAACATTTACGTCATTCCATGAGCCATTATCCCTCCTTCATTTTCATTTTTTCAATCTTAATCTCCCTTTCGGGTATCATGACTATTTCTCCACGACCCCACAGCGAATTGCAACTAGCGTATAATTGGAACAAATTCCTCATGACTATTCATCACTTTCCCTTCCCATTCCAAAATGGCGGCTTCCATCTTAGCCGATCCCACTGACCCGGGTCTGAACAGCTCCAGCCTGTCTTTTCAATAAAGTTCGAGTTTCCCTCAAAATATGAGCTTTACCATTATGTGGCCCCACATTTCACCATCTCTCGCCCTCATAACTTATTTTAAGTTACGAGCGATCGCATACCCACGCTGGAGCATTGAGTCCTTACAGAAAGAATATATTTGGATACTTAATAGTATCGAAACCTACAGTCTCATCCTCTTCCAAGATGGCGGCTCCACTTGCATACCGGCATTGGAGCTTGCCCTCTTCTATCTCTAGCCTTGTGACACGCCCGTCAGCACATAAAAACATTGCGGCTACGAGGACACGCCAGAATGCGGTCCGAGAGGTTTGGCTTCCAGTAGGTGTCAGAAGCATGTGGGGTTCAACGTACAAGTAAGTGCTGCCATTCTCAACTCCCGGATGAAGCGTGGAGACCCTTCTCCTTTTGCCCCACACCATGCTGGGCGATCCGTCATCACGGAACACGCCGTTTTCCCTAACGATCTCGATTCCATTCCTCCATTAGATGTACGAGATCTCCGCATCCCCTCCAGTGACCATGAGGCACAGTGTTGCTTTTTCTTAAGTATGTTACATGTTTTATGTTGTATGTTATTGTGTGTGTGTAGTCAGACCTAATAATTTATTTAATTCCAGCACACCTTTCCATCACCACGCCGGCATGGAGTGAATAATTGCATCTCTTCTGTCTTTCACTTAGCGGCACGTCAGTCATGGAAGTGTGCATCCACCTGTGTGTAGTGTGCTCACAACTTTGGCAACAATTACGTATTACACTATGCGCATATATATATATATATATTTTTCCTCGCAATTAACTGTGATTTTGTACTTTACAGATCAGTGTGCTAACGTACATTACGTATGTATATTTTTTAACAAAAACGCATGCCTTACTATTGTGGCATCACACTTATTTCACCCTATTAAGGTTGACTAGGAGTGGCAAGTTTCTCGACACTGGGCTGGTCCCAGTGTAGTCCTGACGAAGAGCTGGGGAGCTCGAAACTAGTTGACTTCAAGATATGCTAGGCACACCTTTCCATTATAGTTAGGGTCCCTTATCATATTACCCCGTTTTTAATTTTTTCAGCTTAGAGCACCAATAAAGTTTATTTTGTAGCCCACTAGCTGATTATTTAAAATTTTCCCACTCCACCACTACTTCACTTGCACTACACATAGTTTACAAAATTTCCAGTGCTCCTACGTAACACCGCAAGTCGCAGCACGCCTCAGTCCGTAGAGGACTGGGAGGACCCCTATGATGAAGCATGTCACCGTGGGGAAACCCTGGTGAGTGAGGGGACTATAGAAAGAGATAATACTTCCCTTTCTTTCTGATAACGGTGTCTTTAAGGATCAAATTGTTTCCTACACCTTCTGTTTCTCCCAGTTAGGTTCCTGTCTACCTGACTTGTTCAGATAGTTGTTTTGATAGATATATTTGTGGAGGGTGAACCTAACTTTTACCTCTACTTCCCCTTATTTCTGGACTATACTACATGCACACATGTCAAAGGAGTGAAGGGGATGTCTGGCACATACTCCACCATCACACATGACACCTGTACACATCTCATCATACATCTATTGCCTTCACAACTCAGGAGTAATGTGCCACATTACAGCCTGACACACCTGTGCCCGACACATGTAGTACTGCACAGACAATGCCTTGATGTCCAGCCTTGGACATGTATGTCAGCTCTATTCCTTTCTGTGTGCTGTCTGTCACCACTGTCAGGTGTGAAATGCACTGTACATGCGCTCTGAGGGCGTGTGTACGTTCCCCATCACTATGGGAGTGCTGCCGTAGGCCTACCCATAGTGAAACGGCCCGTACACGCGCGTGTACAGGGCGTATCACTATGGGTACGCATACGCGAGCAAAGCCACAGTGAAACGGCCCGTACATGCGCGTGTACGGGGCGTATCACTATGGGTACGCATATGCGAGCAAAGCCATAGTGAAACGGGCCGTACACGCGCGTGTACGGGGCGTATCACTATGGGTACACATACGCGAGCTAAGCCACAGTGAAACGGGCCGTACACGCGCGTGTGCGGGGCGTATCACTATGGGTACGCATACGCGAGCAAAGCCATAGTGAAACGGCTCATACACGCGCGTGTACGGCCCGTTTCACTATGGCTTTTCTCGCGTATGCGTACCCATAGTGATACGCCCCGTACATGCGCATGTACGGGCAGTTTCCATGCATGTGGGGTGCCCTAGGGCCCTGGAACTCACCGTACCTGTGTGTGAATGTCCAAATTACATAGGGGACACATGAGGGACAAGTATAAACCCCTACATTCATGCTGGTTGTCATGGAGACCGAGTTTAAAGTTTTAATTTTTTTCATCAGGTGCCCAGCTAAAGTCGGTTTGAAAGAATCTACATTGTTGCAAAGTGGTTGTTGAGTTGACATCATGCTCAATAAAAAAAAAAACGCAAAGCCACTGACTGTGGTAGGTTTAAAGGGATTGGAGGAAACATAGGATGCAAATGTGAGTGACCAATCACTCTGTACTCCTGTGAATGAAACAGGGCAGCAAGGTAGATATAAGGCAGCCAGGTCCCATGAGAGAGCACTTGCCTGCACATCCTTTGATTCAACTACACTGCTGCTGCTCGTGAATCCTCTGGCACCATGTCCAGGTCTGTGGAGAGGGCCCAGCCTTTCACCCAGGAGGAGAACCAAGCCCTGCTGGATGTGATCCTCCCACAGTACCCCATGCTGTACGGTCGACCAGGGGTTCAGGTGAGTGCTGAGTCCACTAGCAAAGACTGTGCCCCTTTTTTGTGACTGTGACTTCTGCCATTGTGTCCAGGTGTAACACACATGCAATGTACTGTAGGGTGGGTCCCGGGTGGGGGAATGCCTAATGTCTCCCAGCCAGAGCATGCTGTGGTGCATGTCTGCTCTCCTCACTTGCATTGTGTGTACTGTGACAATCCCTGCACGTGGCATTACACATTCTGCCTGTCTAATCCTCCTGGGAATGTTGTTACTACAGTCCTCATGTGAATCTGTGGTCCCCCCAGTGTGACAGGTGGCAGTACCCACAGATGTGTGTTTGTTTAGTGTACATGTGCTGAGAGTGTCCAAAAGATGTGTTTGTCCCCTGGACATTGGTGTGTGTGTGTAAGTCCCCTGTCATGTGGGTGAGTGCATATGTGGAGTGTAGCACCCCAGTTGCATGAGGGATGGATATACCCTGCCCATCTGATGTGAGCAGGGAGCAGTGCTGTGTGTCTGCGGTGATGGGCCAGCCCCACACCTGTGACACCCCCCAGTCTAGTGGCACATGTGCAGAGTGAGGTGTGTAGCTGCAGTTGTCAATGGCAGGTGATTGTCCTGTGGCTGTGTGTGTCTGTGTACTCGGCTGAGGGCGCCTCAGTGGCCTGTGGCATGTGACTGCTTTGTGGTGCTGCACATAATCCTGGTGTCGCTTGTGATGCACAGTGTGAGCCTGGATGATTGATTGTCGTACCCCTCATGCCACCTGTGTACTCTACAATGCCACCTAGTGCTTTTTGCCTTCCACAGAGGAAAGTGTCCCTATGACACAGGTGTAATGAGTTTGATGCATTCTATGCCCTGTTAAAACCAGCCAAATTGCTCTAATGTGTGTCTCTGTGACATGTCGCAGGTGTATTGATGTTGTCTCACTTTTTCATCCTCACAGGTAGGCGCCTTTGCCAAGGAGCAGATCTGGAAGGATGCCGTCAGTGCCGTGAGACAGACGGATGGTCGGAAGCGACGCCTAGCCCAGGTGAGGAAACGCTGGCAGGATATCCGGTGCCGGACGCGGAGGATCGCACGGGTCCTGCTGGGGGACTTACCTGTGAGCCAAAAGAACCATGGGCGCCGCCGTCTGACCCACATCCACAAGCGTGTGCTGGCGGTCGTCTTCCCTGACATGGACAGGTGCTTACGGGAAAAGCAGCAGCAGGAAGGGGGTAGGTACATGTGTGTTTGTTGTGTGTCACCAGCATTTGTAAGTGCACAGTTGCATGGATACACTGCCAGGGATTACATGTGCAGTGCAATTCCTGGTCCCCAAAGTGTAGCGGTGCTGTCCTTCCTCCCTTCCCCTCCTTGGCATGTGTACCCTGGTCTGTGTGTACTCACACTTGCACAAGGTTATCTAGGCTGCCAGTTTATCGATGTGCCCAATGCTTGCAGCTTCATGTGTGGGGGTGGTGTGTAACAGGTTTTGGGACCTTGCCTGTGCCCTGTCCAGTTCAGTACTTGTGGGGTCCATGTCAGTTGTCACTGATGCTGAGTCCAGACATAGGAGTGTGTCTCTAAAGTGTATTGCTTTACAGCATGCATGTTCTATTTTGTGGCCTGTGACATGATGTGCATGAGTGTGAGATATGCAGAGTGCAGGGATGGTGGCTTGTGTTGCAGTCATTACCATTCAGAACCATGGAGTAGTGTGGTCACTACTGTCCCCTGGGGCATCTTTTCCTAGGTATCATGTGTGTAATCCAAAAATGTCGACAATCTGTGTCTACAGCATAGGTTGTGCTCTGTGCCATTGTACCCTGGCACCATTTGTGTCTACGTAAACTCTGCTACATGTGTCCACTGTACAGGCTGACCAAATGTCCCTTGTTCATACTCACAGGGGCCAGTGCCTGCGTGTAATGGTAAAATGATCTGACGATGGCCATTTGTAGATGATGTATTTGTACCGGCGCACCAGGGGTATTTTGTATCCAATCCGGATTTCTTGCAGGCCATGTGTTTTTATTCCAGACTAAGAGATGTAAGTGCTTCCTGTGTCTCAATAAATTGTCTCATGTAGGGGGTGGTTGGTGCGGGCAAGGCCTACATGTCTAGACCTGAAGTCTCCTTGCTAGGTCTGGCCAGTGTGTGATGTTTGTGTGGACATACACTCAAGGTGCAGTGACCCATTAATGTTGGGCATGTTTTTAAGTATTGCCTTTGCAGCATGTGCCTACAGTTAAAAGACATGGTTCCTGCTCATCCCTTTTTACGCCAACGCTGTGTGCTGCAGATGCTGTGCTGGATTGTCCCCAGTGCCTGGCTCCTCTGTCCAAATCCATATCATGTTATTTGCTATTGTGTCATGCTCTCCATAGTTGTTCAGTGGCATGGTGGGTCAACCAACTGTGTGTTGCAGGGCCTACATATGTGCCTTGTATTGTAGATGTTACTCATGTTGCTTTTCAGGCTATGCACTGTGACCTATGTGGATTTGACTCAAGTGACATATGTATACAGGTGTCTGATTATTTCCTGTCTCTTCACCTTGCTCACAGCATCGTCGGGGGACACCGAGGGAGACACTGGCACGGACCGTGAGGAGGGATCGAGCACCAGTGCCATCAGTGCAGAGTTGTCTGGCACATCGAGTGGCACGGAGGCCGACGGGAGTGCAGCGGAGGACCTGTCCAGTCAATCCACCACCGACTATGACGCAGACGGGTCCGAGGCTGAGCACTCCGAGGGGGCGGAGGCTGGTCCCACAGCTGACACCAGCACTCCATCACTACCCGCCCCCTCCATTCCGATCACCGGCCTCCCACTTGCTCGTGTCCCTTCCTGCCGTGCTCGGTCAGCACCGGTCTCCTTCTTGCCAGGCACCGCACCCCCTGCCCCTGTCTCCACTGCTGCCACCAATGCCGAGTCTGTGGACATCCTGCGGCAGTTGCGGGTTGGTCAGACTGCGACGCTTAATGTCCTCCATGGCCACAGCCAAGTGCTGAACCAGATGGAGGCATACTTGGAGGGCATTTCAGCCGCGCAGTCTGACCAACGCAACTTGCTGAGGTCCATCGATTCGACACTGACTGCAGCAGTGGGTCTCCTGCAGCGCTACGTCCCACCCCCTACCCCTGCCCCATCCACACTTCCCACTCCCATGCCTGTCCCACATACACCCAGACGTCAGCATGCACGTACCCCACCAGACACAGGCACCACACCAGCAGGGCAGGGCAAGCGCACACCTCCTGGCACGCACACACAGGGTGAGGTAGGCACACCCACTGGGTCGGGGGCAAACGTAAGTCATGCAGCCAGAGTGGGAGTCCGCATTCCGCAAAATCCACTCCCTCCAAATCCACTCCCCTCAGCTCTCCTGGCCACGAATCCAGCAAGGATTCCTTCATGGCCGCTCTGTCCCTGAGCCCAACAGTGACACCACCCAGCAAGCGGGCAAAGGAGTCCCCGGTCAGGGTAGTTGAGTGCCCCCCCCTGTGCACACCCTCCCCCAGTGGCGCTGCGACCCATTCCTCCGCCCCCCCCCTCCTTGGGGCCTGTGGTTCCTTCGGGTGCAGGGGATACGCTGGGGGACCTTGCTGACGTGTGCAGCGCCATCCTCACCACCTCCTTTGGCGCTGCCCCACCCCCTGTGGTGGAGTCCTCCGTCCCTGCACCCACAACGCCTGCCCTTGCCCCTCCTGTCCCTGCGGTGCCTGGTCCTTCCCCCCCACATGATCCCCCCCCCCCCCCCTGTGGAAGACAGGGTGGTCTGAACCGTGCAGGCAAGCTAGGGGACACGCGTCCCACTGTGTCCCCCATCCAGCTGTGACTCATGAACTGCCCTATGGGCTTTGTAAATATTGAACTTTATCCACACACACTTTATTTGAAAATGCTGAATAAAGCCATTTTTTCCCCTTAGAACACTACTGCTTTTGTGGTATTGCTGTTGGTGGGGCTGCTACATGATTTTGGGTGGTGATCATGTGTTGGGTGTGGGGGAAATGTAGTAGTGTGCTGGTCATAGGGGGGACCCTGGTATCTGTGTGCCATCACAAGGTGTTAGCTAAGTTTCTCTGTTCATGTAAGCAGTTACTGCATGGTGAAATTGTCCCAAGGTGTGTTCCTTCCTCTGTGTACCCTGACATCTTCCCTGCAGGGTGTTCCCAATATGTTGCGCTGAGCTGTGTCTACATTAGCTGGGTGTGTGACGGACCCCTTCAACTTTGGCCATGCATGCAGAGCGATGTCTACACCTGCATCATTCGTGGCATCCTTGGTGATCACTGTACTTGTGTATGTAGTCTGTTGACATGACTTCATGTGGACATGTTCCCTTTTAGGCTGTATGCATGTGTGTACTCCCAGCCTCGCACACATGTGTTACATGTACCGCAGGGTCTTTGTGCACCTGACTGACAATTGTGGCAATTGGATCTGTGGGTACTCCACCCTTTTTTTTCCATGGGCACTGCTGGGGGCCTCTGCACCCACCCCTCCTGTGTCTGGGCACTGCTGGAAGTGATAGGCACCCACCCCTCCTGTGTGTGGGCACTGCTGGGAGGACTCTACACCCACCCCTCCTGTGTCTGGCCACTGCTGGGAGGACTCTACACACACCCCTCCTGCGTCTGGGCACTGCTGGGAGGACTCTGCACCCACCCCTCCTGCGTCTGGGCACTGCTGGGGGGACTCTGCACCCACCCCTCCTGCGTCTGGGCACTGCTGGAAGTGATAGGCACCCACCCCTCCTGTGTGTGGGCACTGCTGGGAGGAGTCTGCACACACCCCTCCTGCGTCTGGGAACTGCTGGGGGACTCTACACCCACCCCTCCTGTGTCTGGGCACTGCTGGGAGGACTCTGCACACACCCCTCCTGTGTCTGGGCACTGCTGGGAGGACTCTGCACCCACCCCTCCTGCGTCTGGGCACTGCTGGGAGGACTCTGCACCCACCCCTCCTGCGTCTGGGCACTGCTGGAAGTGATAGGCACCCACCCCTCCTGCGTCTGGGCACTGCTGGAAGTGATAGGCACCCACCCCTCCTGTGTCTGGGCACTGCTGGGAGGACTCTGCACACACCCCTCCTGTGTCTGGGCACTGCTGGGAGGACTCTGCACACACCCCTCCTGCATCTGGGAACTGCTGGAAGTGATAGGCACCCACCCCTCCTGCGTCTGGGCACTGCTGGGAGGACTCTGCACACACCCCTCCTGTGTCTGGGCACTGCTGGGAGGACTCAGCACACACCCCTCCTGCGTCTGGGCACTGCTGGGAGGACTCTGCACACACCCCTCCTGTGTCTGGGCACTGCTGGGAGGACTCTGCACACACCCCTCCTGCGTCTGGGCACTGCTGGGAGGACTCTGCACACACCCCTCCTGTGTCTGGGCACTGCTGGGAGGACTCTGCACACACCCCTCCTGCGTCTGGGCACTGCTGGGAGGACTCTGCACCCACCCCTCCTGTGTCTGGGCACTGCTGGGAGGACTCTGCACCCACCCCTCCTGCGTCTGGGCACTGCTGGAAGTGATAGGCACCCACCCCTCCTGCGTCTGGGCACTGCTGGAAGTGATAGGCACCCACCCCTCCTGTGTGTGGGCACTGCTGGGGGGACTCTACACCCACCCCTCCTGTGTCTGGGCACTGCTGGGAGGACTCTGCACACACCCCTCCTGTGTGTGGGCACTCCTGGGGGGACTCTACACCCACCCCTCCTGTGTGTGGGCACTGCTGGGAGGACTCTGCACACACCCCTCCTGTGTCTGGGCACTGCTGGGAGGACTCTGCACACACCCCTCCTGCGTCTGGGCACTGCTGGAAGTGATAGGCACCCACCCCTCCTGTGTGTGGGCACTGCTGGGGGGACTCTACACCCACCCCTCCCGTGTCTGGGCACTGCTGGGAGGACTCTGCACACACCCATCCTGCGTCTGGGCACTGCTGGAAGTGATAGGCACCCACCCCTCCTGTGTGTGGGCACTGCTGGGGGGACTCTACACCCACCCCTCCTGTATCTGGGCACTGCTGGGAGGACTCTGCACACATCCCTCCTGCATCTGGGCACTGCTGGAAGTGATAGGCACCCACCCCTCCTGTGTGTGGGCACTGCTGGGGGGGACTCTACACCCACCCCTCCTGTGTCTGGGCACTGCTGGGAGGACTCTGCACCCACCCCTCCTGCGTCTGGGCACTGCTGGAAGTGATAGGCACCCACCCCTCCTGTGTGTGGGCACTGCTGGGGGGACTCTACACCCACCCCTCCTGTGTCTGGGCACTGCTGGGAGGACTCTGCACACACCCCTCCTGTGTTTGGGCACTGCTGGGGGGACTCTACACCCACCCCTCCTGTGTGTGGGCACTGCTGGGAGGACTCTGCACACACCCCTCCTGTGTCTGGGCACTGCTGGGAGGACTCTGCACACACCCCTCCTGCGTCTGGGCACTGCTGGAAGTGATAGGCACCCACCCCTCCTGTGTGTGGGCACTGCTGGGGGGACTCTACACCCACCCCTCCTGTGTCTGGGCACTGCTGGGAGGACTCTGCACACACCCCTCCTGCGTCTGGGCACTGCTGGAAGTGATAGGCACCCACCCTCCTGTGTGTGGGCACTGCTGGGGGGACTCTACACCCACCCCTCCTGTGTCTGGGCACTGCTGTGAGGACTCTGCACACATCCCTCCTGCATCTGGGCACTGCTGGAAGTGATAGGCACCCACCCCTCCTGTGTGTGGGCACTGCTGGGGGGGACTCTACACCCACCCCTCCTGTGTCTGGGCACTGCTGGGAGGACTCTGCACCCACCCCTCCTGCGTCTGGGCACTGCTGGGAGGACTCTGCACACATCCCTCCTGCATCTGGGCACTGCTGGAAGTGATAGGCACCCACCCCTCCTGTGTGTGGGCACTGCTGGGGGGGACTCTACACCCACCCCTCCTGTGTCTGGGCACTGCTGGGAGGACTCTGCACCCACCCCTCCTGCGTCTGGGCACTGCTGGAAGTGATAGGCACCCACCCCTCCTGTGTGTGGGCACTGCTGGGGGGACTCTACACCCACCCCTCCTGTGTCTGGGCACTGCTGGGAGGACTCTGCACACACCCCTCCTGTGTTTGGGCACTGCTGGGGGGACTCTACACCCACCCCTCCTGTGTGTGGGCACTGCTGGGAGGACTCTGCACACACCCCTCCTGTGTCTGGGCACTGCTGGGAGGACTCTGCACACACCCCTCCTGCGTCTGGGCACTGCTGGAAGTGATAGGCACCCACCCCTCCTGTGTGTGGGCACTGCTGGGGGGACTCTACACCCACCCCTCCTGTGTCTGGGCACTGCTGGGAGGACTCTGCACACACCCCTCCTGCGTCTGGGCACTGCTGGAAGTGATAGGCACCCACCCTCCTGTGTGTGGGCACTGCTGGGGGGACTCTACACCCACCCCTCCTGTGTCTGGGCACTGCTGTGAGGACTCTGCACCCACCCCTCCTTCATCTGGGCACTGCTGGAAGTGATAGGCACCCACCCCTCCTGTGTGTGGGCACTGCTGGGGGGACTCTACACCCACCCCTCCAGTGTCTGGGCACTGCTGGGAGGACTCTGCACACACCCCTCCTGCGTCTGGGCACTGCTGGAAGTGATAGGCACCCACCCCTCTTGTGTGTGGGCACTGCTGGGGGGACTCTACACCCACCCCTCCTGTGTCTGGGCACTGCTGGGAGGACTCTGCACCCACCCCTCCTGCGTCTGGGCACTGCTGGAAGTGATTGGCACCCACCCCTCCTGCGTCTGGGCACTGCTGGGAGTGATAGGCACCCACCCCTCCTGTGTCTGGGCACTGCTGGGAGGACTCTGCACACACCCCTCCTGTGTGTGGGCACTGCTGGGGGGAATCTACACCCACCCCTCCTGTGTGTGGGCACTGCTGGGAGGACTCTGCATACACCCCTCCTGTGTCTGGGCACTGCTGGGAGGACTCTGCACACACCCCTCCTGTGTCTGGCCATGTACGCTCCATACATACATGGGTGGGGGTACGGTCCGTACATACACTGTTGGGGTGGGGGTACGCTCCATACGTACGCGGGTGTGGGTACGCTCCATGCATACACGGGGTGGGGGTACGGTCCGTACATACACTGTTGGGGTGGGGGTACGCTCCATACGTCCGTGGGTGTGAGTACGCTCCATGCATACACGGGTGGGGGTACGGTCCGTACATACACGGGTGGGGGTACGCTTCGAACATACGCGGGTCTGGGTACGCTCCATGCATACACGGGTGGGGGTACGGTCCGTACATACACTGTTGGGGGTGGGGGTATGCTCCATACATACACGGGTGTGGGTACGCTCCATACGTACGCGGGTGTGGGTACGGTCCGTACATACACGGGTGGGGGTACGCTTCGAACATACGCGGGTCTGGGTACGCTCCATGCATACACGGGTGGGGGTACGGTCCGTACATACACTGTTGGGGGTGGGGGTATGCTCCATACATACACGGGTGTGGGTACGCTCCATACGTATGCGGGTGTGGGTACGGTCCGTACATACACGGGTGGGGGTACGCTCCGAACATACGCGGGTCTGGGTACGCTCCATGCATACACGGGTGGGGGTACGGTCCGTACATGCACTGTTGGGGTGGGGGTACGCTCCATACGTACGCGGGTGTGGGTTCGGTCCCTACATACACGGGTGCGGGTACGGTCCGTACATGCACTGTTGGGGTGTTGGTACGTGCCGTACATGCACGGGTGGGGGTGCGGCCCGTACCCAGGCCTTTGGAACATGGGTACGGGCCGTACCGCCATTATTGGGGTGACGTAGGGGTGGGCGTGGTACGACTCGTACCCACGCTCTTAAGGCGCGGGTACGGTATGTACCGGACTTGTGTTGCCGGTTCGCGTGTACATCCACTTCCGTTGCTGGACACGCCCCCACCCCCTCGAAGTGACCAGGCCTTGAAGGTCAGGTATGTCCAGGGTATGTATGATTTGTGACTTGGGTGGGGGTTTTGTGTCCTGCCCCTGCCCCCCCCCTTTGCCCCTGGGTGTTGTTCTGACCTTCTGCGGCGTCTGCGTCGGTTCCTGTAGAGCAGATGGACTGCTATGAGGGCTGGGATGACACGTAGGTTCGGGTCCATGGCTGTCCGACGCGTACAGGTGCTCCTTGCAGTTTTTGGCAGGCGGAGAATTTTATCCGTGCGGGGTGACGTCGGTGCGGTTCGTACTTCCTGGTTCGTGAAACGCTGCCTGAAAGCGTCCCGACGTCACGTCGGCGCTTTCCCCGGATCACATTTGTATGTATATTTTCGGCGGTCGGTGTTTTGTACGACTCGTACGGAAATGGTGTTTCCGTGCGAATCGTACTTCCATGTTTGTAATGTTTTTTTCCCGGGTACGAGTCGGACGGAGAAAACGCTCCGACCGACGGATCGTTCCCGGTTTTTCCAGGATCAGAATCGGCACCCTAGTTGGAGACCCAATGCTCCTGAGAAATAAAACCAGAGTTTCACAATTAACCCAAATGCTATTTCATTCACGCACTTTCATACGGAAAATATAGTTCATTCACACAGAATTCTGTCTTTCCCAAGAACAGCAAACAGTCTGTCCTACTACAGAATTATGACACACGTTAATAAAGTAGCACTTCCCTCTACTTTATCCTTCTATCAAGCTTAGGGAGCACCTATTACCTTTCTAGTGATAAGCGTTATCGGAGTACCTTCTGGACCCCTGGTACCTAAGACCAAAATTTCACAGGTGACCTTCGCTACCATACACTTCTTTCATACAGGAGATATTTTCTAATGGCAACACGCGACAATATCACCTACTCGAACCCAGACAATGCGTCGTGCAACTTCACTTGTTACACGTTTCCCTTGCGTACCTACAGGGCAACAACAATTCCGTCTTTCCCGAGAGCAGCACTTACATCTGCTCTACTACGGAACCGTTACAAACTTCCGACTTCCTACATCCCAGAAGCCGTGCAAACAACATAGAACTTTACGCGACTGAACATAGAGTGTTAATACATAAACCAATACTTATCCACAATCAATAGTCAAAAAGCTATTTACAACAATATTCACCAAATCAAAACAATAAAAACCATCATCCTGCTACCAGAAAATAACTGTTGCAGCGCGGAAACCTGGGTATCGGGCATCAAGACGGAACCCCTTACCTAATATCCTTCTTCTGTCAGACTAAATATCACATTAACACATTCACTCCTACAATCATTGGTGGGGCCCATAACACCAACATTCACACTTCACTTCTCATTGGCCTGCACTTATAGGAGAGATGGATGTTCCAAGCGCTGACATGAAAGGAATACCTTATAATCCTATAGGAAGAAAATTATTTACACATCTGTACATTTAACCTTATCTCTACCCATCATAATCTTAAACATTAAGATACTCCTCCCACGTAATCAATGGATCATTTAGTTGAGTTGATATGGTGATTTAGTCCAGCTAAATACACTCAAGATCCTGATTTATACTTTCTTAATAAACGACCAAAACACATTTGCTTGTTAATCAATATTTTGTTTATCTAGTTATTGCAAGAATTTAGTTTTATCTAGTAAATTTATTAATCAGTACGCAAATCACAGAACACCATATTTACCTATCAATCAGTCAGAATTTGAAAGTTCTTCATGCAGCACACTACAGTCCCACGAATGATCAAGGACCAGAGCCGTGCAAGCATCTGTCGGTGCCCATAGATTTAGGAAGTCCTCAGTTCATCAAAGAAATGGGCAGCAATTCAGTCTGTCAAAGATTCAGGAACACAGCGTCACCGTTGTCTCCGTCAGCAAAGAAATTATAAGGAAAGAAGAGCAAGAAGCACGCCCTCTCTATTCTATTGTCATTTTATAATGAAAGTCAAATCCGAATGATACATTTTATAAAATTTGGACTTCATCCATTGGTTAGTTAGGATCGTTCGATGCTGAAGTAAGCAAATTTGGTATAATTCACGTGGTGATGTCATGGGTTCTTCTAAAGTCAGTCCATACTGGTTTGCTTGTGGAAGTCCATTGTTTTTCGTCTTGGCAGTCATCCCATAGTGACCTTGATCTGGTACACCATGTTTAGAGTTCATGTTGAGGTCTAGAAGCCTTTGTCGCATCGGCGCACTTCGCTCCATGCCTCGTGGGACAGTGGCCACTTCGTCGTATCACGTCGGCGGCCATATTTGTTTTTAGGCCCAACGATAACAAGCGAAACAAACACAAAAGAATAATGAATACATAGAAATAATGAATAAAGTGTTAAACCCTCACTTAATCCCTTATGTGCTTGTAATTATCTAGCGTATAGCAACATTCAAAGCGTTCATATTCACCCATTGATGTCATCTGGTGCAACATTACGAAAACATCACGAAAGCAACATATACCATGCAGTATCCTATTTTCTACAGTTAGTATGCGTACATGGGTTAATAAATAAAATTATTCAGCCATGCAAATGCTAATCCCACGTGTATTTCATACATTAGTAATATTGATTAGATCTCAAACAAACACATTAATACTTATTATAATTAATTGATTGTTCTCATTAGTGTAAACATGCAGAATGATGGGGTATACAAAATGTTGTACTATCCGCTCCATCAATCCCCCCTTTGGTGATTTTATCACCACACCATAAAAATGTTGTATACTTTTTTCATAGAGTCAAAGTGAATTCTTGCTTCCATTATTACATCTCAGTCTCCTCAATTTCTTCAATTTTGGCTGTCTTATACATATCTTCTTTTATCTCTTCTATTTCTATTTCTTCAAATTCCCTCTTCTGTCTCTTATTCTGTCTCCTTAAATTTTCTCTTTTTAACTTTTTCTGAATTTTCTTCCTTTTATAACAAAGACATCCTAATCTTACTATTACTACTAAGAAAATCACACATGTTAATGGAAATAAGATTTTACCTATAAAGGTACTACCTAAACTTATTAGGAAATCTTTAATAGAAGATATTTTCTTAACGATCTTTTCCCAAACACCTTCAAATTCCAGTGGTGCAATTTCATCATGCAAATCAGTTATATTTGTAATATACATTTTCAAATCTTTACTTTTGTCTGGTATGTAAGTACAACAATGTTGGACTTTCAACATTCCACAGACTCCACCCTCTTTTGCCAATAATATATCAAGGGCAAGTCGATTTTGCATTACCATAGCACGCATGGCAACCATTTCAGTATGTACCAATAAAAATCCTCCAGCGGTGCTTGTTGACAAGCGATCCACTACTGTTGACAGTTTTCTAATTTATTTGCATTCAGAGATATTCCACTGCTGGTATTAATGCTCCAAAGATGTCACCTACAATTTCTGACCAAGTATCTCTCTTTCTACGTGCTAAATAACTACTTAAATTATGTACACCATCTTCTCCTCTTTCCATATGAAAGATCTTTGGGAAAACCAGGCCTACATAACATGTGCCATACCAATGGTCTGGCAAACGATAATATGCCCTGTTCCCACATATAAAATATAATCCTGGAAAAACTGGATCATTTCCTCCTTTAAATCCCCATCCACCCATGATTCGGTATGTATCAAGGCACTCGCTGTTACATACAAAGTAATTATCATATGCAGTCTTATTCCTTCTAATACACAAATTTCCTTTCTGAGGCCAATCTAAAGCCATAGTTGGACTAGCTTCTCCCTTCAAGTGTTTTTCCATATCTTCATCCCAAACTGTCTTTTCTACCTTTCCTTCAGAGGCCTTCCTTTACATTTTCAGTCTCCTTTCTTTAACCATATGTAAAACGAGTATTTGAAACGCCGCCTACCTGTACCGGGATTCTCTTGCTGTTCCCTGCTGCTGGGGGGCCTCTCATTGTTGCTGCCAGCGTTACTGGGTGTTCTTCCTTCTGTCGCCCCCGCCGCCGCTTTCTCATTCGCGGCCGTGAGCGGGGGTGACTACATACCCCAGACTCCCTAGCGCGCCCTGACGCTACCAACGCGCCCGGAGGCGCTTAAAAGACTGCGACTACTCCGGGGGAGCGGGAACGAGTATTTGAAACGCCGCCTACCTGTACCGGGATTATCTTGCTGTTCCCTGCTGCTGGGGGGCCTCTCATTGTTGCTGCCAGCGTTACTGGGTGTTCTTCCTTCCTTCTGTCGCCCCCGCCGCCGCTTTCTCATTTGCGGCCGTGAGCGGGGGTGACTACATACTCCAGACTCCCTAGCGCGCCCTGATGCTACAAACGCGCCCGGAGGCGCTTAAAAGACTGCGACTACTCCCGCGTCGCGGGCGGCGCCGGGCTAAGCCCGGGCAAAGGGCGGGCCATCTGTGGCCGTCCGGGGCAGGCCGCGGCAGGGCAGGGCCATCCTCTCCAAATTCGGTAAGAGCGACTTGCTGGGTGGAGCTTTGCCTGTGAACATTCGCCCTTGGAGACACTGACAGTTGTGGTCTAGTGCTGATTTGTATTGTTGCGGGAAGTACATTTGGGTTTTGATTAAGAAGGTTATGGCAAAAAATATCAGTAAGGGTTCTGCCATAGGGGTGCCTGGGACATTAGATGCCTATTTAAAAAAAGTAGAATTTGCTGTTTCTAGGGAAATTGAAATGGTGGAAAGGAGGCTGTCCTTAGAGCCCGTAAACCAGCCCAATACGGAGTTACAAACCAGCGATCCTACACTAGGTTTAGGGGTGGAACCAGTTACATACCCGCTTTCACAGGGCCCTGTTCCAGATTCCACACCTGTTATGATGCTTCCTCTTACCAATGTACCGACCCCTCTTTTTTCCCCCTCCTTTGACACGCACCAGGCAGTTAAAGATCCCTCCGGTTGTTCCGGTAAAAACTTCTAAAGGAAAGAGAAAAGCAGATAATGTCCCTAAAGGTAGCCGTAAACAGGCGAAGTTACCCAGGCTTAAAGATGCTGTCCTGGGGACGGACTGCCAGGAAAGCTGGGCTGTGGATCAGCAAATGGGGAATAAGGGTCCTGATTGTCATGTGCATTCTGTCCAAAGGGATGTTGCTACAACGGGGGATAAACCAGATGATCTGATGAAGCTAATAGATGAGCGTCTGAGAGCGATTATTTCACCAGTTATGGACAGTCTCAGTAAGATTAACGATAGATTGGTTATGATCGAACACCACATAGCAGGGCAGAATGTTCCGTCTTTGAGGCAAAACGCGCCTGAACTCCATTCTCTTAACGTAGTTACTTCAAGAGTCTCGGAGTTGGTTGAATCCATGACGGCCCCTATTGTTGGCAATATAAATCCACCGCCATTGGTTTTGGGTTCAAACAATGGTATTATTGCGGGGAAGAGTGGGCAGATTGAAAAACCATGTCCTCCGGTAGAGGGCACATGTAAGGAATTTTCTTTGCATTTGCCGCCGGAGACTTGCCCTTATACTGTCATCCTAGCTAATGTCCCAAAAACCTCTGATGGGAAGGACGAACACTGGTCTTCTTTAAAAAATAAAGCCCTTCATTATTTGGCGGGCAAGACTGTCTTGGGGAGTCGTCTTTATGAATGCTTTAAAATGGTTAGAAGGGTGCCATGGGTGGGGAAGTCTAATAAGTCATTCAACGGTGACTGTGTCGTAGTGAATTTCAACTCTCCCGACATAGTAGACCTTATTTTGAGGCAGGCCGGGTCAAATAGATTGCATCAGGATTATGTCAATGTTCTCCCGTTGGGTTTCTTTTACCCACCTCATATCCAAGGGCTGGTAAAACCCGGAGAGCATATTTTTCAATTTAATCCTGTAAGTGAATGATTGGCCCTAAGCAATAGATATGAGGTACTTAGTTCCTTGGACACCAATGACTGACTTAGTCTCTTTAGTTCTAATACACAAAATGATCCAGCCAGTGCAGTTCCATTTAAACATCTTGGATCTTTATTACCAAGGTCGATTATGGTACATGGGGAGGATGATGGTGATTTGTTGGATACCTTTTTACCTGATCAGGTTGTTAATCAGTTAGGAATTGCGCAGGGGAGCTCTTACAACGTCCCATTGGCTGGGAGTAGTATAGCTCCTGCTGATGTTATTGGTAACCTGAATGTTGCAGTGCCCGATCAGAGTGGGGAAGTTGATTCTCCTTCTTTGTTGCCTCGCACAGATAATTTTCTAACACAAGAGTTAGATTGCGGAGGAGGTATCGCAGAGACGGATAAAATCACCATACTTTCATGGAACATAGCTGGTTTGCGTTCGAAAAGAGAGGACAAAATTGGAGGGACTTTCTTTCATCGTATCATATTATTGCCCTTAAAGAAACCTGGGCGGCGAATGACCCATATTATCTGGATGGGTTTCAGTCCTTTCTTAAATTTGCAGTCCCTTCCGCTATGGGGAGAGCCCGAGGGGGTCTCCTGTTATTATTTAGTTTAAAGCTTTTATATAAGGTTGAATTGATAGTGTCCAATTCTCCACACATTTTGGCAGTAAAGCTTGAAGGGCTTAATCTGCCTTCTTTTTTAGTGGTAAATTTTTATAATTCATTTGTCAGGTCTGATGAATTAGAGCACCTGAAAGCACTGAACACTTTCCTGGACGAGTATGATACAGGAAGTGTCACACCTTATTCTCTTTTACTTTTTGGCGATTTTAATATTCATGTATGTCATCTTAATTGTTACGGTTTTAGTAATTATGATACATGTGGGCAAGTGGCTGTTCACTTTGAACACTCTAAGGGTGGGATATATCTGGAGAGTATTATCTCTGCTCTTCACTTATACACCGGACCAAGATTCTTTGTCTTGTGTTCCTACATTCACTGGTCAGGGTCATCACAGTACGATTGATTATATTTTTATACCTTACCCACTGAGGGACATGGCAGGCCCCTTTTGTGTTATTGAAAATCCTTTAAGCGATCACAATCCGCTTACAATGGAAATTAATGTAAATGCCTTAGCAAAGGAAATTTTATTGCCTTTGACATCTAATACAAACCTGGTTTCTCTTAGTCAGGGTAGGCGCTTGAGATGGGACGTTATTACACCGGTCTCTTTCTTTGAGAATCTATACAACAATAACAATGAGGATTTTAGTATATGTCTGTCGTCGGAATCGCTTCCAACGGAAGTTCTTAATGCCTTCGACAGGATAACCAAACAAGCTTCCGGTAATTTATTAATTCATGGGAAACCAAGGCCCAAGAAATTTAAAAGTTGGTTTGACCATGCCTGTTCTAGTGCCCACGCTGCGCTTATGTCAGTATTGAAAGAAAGTGACAGAGATCCAAAAAAGATTGTAGAGGCAAGAAGGATGTATAAAAAATCTATAAAGCTTAGGAAAACCCAGTTAAGAAATCTGGCATGGGACGAACTGTCAGACGCCAGTGTTCTGACAAGTAGTACCCAGTTCTGGAAGGTGATTAACAGCCCACTCTTCAATGAGTTGGAGAATACTAAAAAGGATTGTTTAATCCCACCAGAGAAATGGGTGGACCATTTCAGTGGCCTTTATTCAGAAATTGATGACCCTGGCACAGTGAACTACGCGAATAGCATATTAGCCTCGAAAATTCTTTTTTATGAAGAAGTGATAAAGGCTATTAATACAATGGCCAAAGGTAAAGCCCCAGGCCCGGATGGCGTCCCCGCGGATCTTTATCGGGCAGATCCAGGGTTCTGGGCAAAACTTCTAACTGTTGTTTTTAATGCTGCTTCTAAGGCTGGTGTACCTAAATCATGGGGCAAAGCTGTGATTGTTCCATTATTCAAGAAAGGATCAAGAGAAGATCCGGCATGTTACCGGCCTATTTCTCTTTTGGATTCCGCCATGAAAATATTGGGTAAAGTTGTTCTTGCTCGCTTAACAAATTGGTTGGAAGAGAAGTCTATAATTTCCGACCTTCAATACGGGTTTAGACAGGGCAAGGGTACAGTGGGTCAATGCCTTAATTTGCACCTTATTATTGGGAAATACACGGTCGTGAAGCAGGGGGACCTTCATTTAGCTTTTATGGATTTGTCCACTGCTTTCGACCTTGTTAACTGCCAAAAATTATGGGCCTTATTGGTTGTTTTGGGGCTTGACCCAGTTTTGATATCCTTCCTGGCCGTCATGCATGAGGACACTACCGCTGTCGTCCGCTATAGTGAGGATGGGAGTCTATCAAACGCTTGGCAGGTGAAGCGAGGGGTTAGGCAGGGGTGCATTCTTGCCCCCCTGCTTTTCTCGCTTTACATCAACAATCTGGGTGAAGTTCTAAGTTCAACTAATATAGATATACCTAGAGCCGGCTCAAAATTGATTCCCGTGTTACTATATGCTGACAACACTGTTTTACTGGCGAGAACCGCAAGAGGTTTGCAAGCGCTTTTAAATGGATTTAATGATTTTATGGTCTCTTTAGACTTATTAATCAATTTTAAAAAATCACATTCCATGACAATAGGTGATGGAAGAGCCAAAAGGGTCAAATTCTATTGTAATGGCCAGGAACTCACAAAAGTACAGACTTTCCCATATCTGGGGATTCTATTTGATGATAAAAGTTCCTGGGTTATGCAACGCTCCCAAAAAAAGAATGTTTTTGCTAGAGCCACAGGGGCGTTGTTGGGTTTTGCAAAGCGTTTGCGGTGTAGACCACTACCAGCATTGTTGAAAATTTATAGAACTAAGTGCATACCTATGGCTCTATATGGTAGTGAGGTATGGGGTTATAAGACCTCAGCAGAATTGCAAATAGTGGAAAATAGTTTTTTCCGTAAACTGCTATCCCTTCCTCCTTCCACTCCAATTTTCAATATTCACGAAGACCTCGGGATGGGTTATCTTACTGATGAGATTTCTGTCGCACCATTACTTGGCTGGCTCAGAGTGTGGGCTCAGCAACCTCAAAATTTAGGACAAATGATCATACAAGATTGCCTGTCCCTTGATGGGGCTATGTCTATCCCTTGGTTTAGTTACGTTAGAAATAATCTGAAGTCACTTGGGTGCCCTGAATTGTTTGATAGGCCATGCGCTTTGAGTAAAATGAAAATAAAAACCTTGAAGAGTCAATTCTTGAGTAAAGCCATGTCATTAAGGGAAGAAGAAGAATTGGGAAAGCCGACAGTTGGGAGGTTTGTCATGCTAAGTACAGGCAGAGGGATTCAATCTTACCTGACCTTTATAAACAAACCTTTTCATTTGTTTTTATTAATAAGGTTTAAACATGGCATGCTTCCCTGGCTTTTGGCTTTCCCTAAGGGTTTTTTCAAAGAAGGATCCTTGGGGCCTTGCCCCTGTGATAATACTTCCGAACAAAATTTGTTGCACATGGTTTTCTTTTGTGAATTTTACTCTTTACTCCGCAAAAAATACATTGTGCCTATCCTGAAGAAACTAAACTTTGTACAAGTGAGGCCTGCGTTGGTATATTTGCAAATGCTTGACTCCCCGGTAGTATGTTTTGGGGTAGCAAGCTTCATTACAGGTGCTATTAGGCGCAGAAATAGGGTTTAATCCTATTATTAGTGATCCCTAGGCCCTCAGAGAACCGTTTTCTTCAATCATGACATTTGGAATGTGATACAGTAATGTTTTTAGAGAATTGTAATTAATTAGATGTATTTATTGGACATACTTTTATTGTGTTTTACGCCAATGTTTTGTATTATAGTTTTTGTGAATTTCTTTTTGTATCTGCCCATACCATGAATTAATGTACCGTGCTTTGATGGTTTTAAATTTTAACCGAATAAAGCAAACTTTTGACTTTGACTTTGACAGTTTTCTAATTTATTTGCATTCAGAGATATTCCACTGCTGGTATTAATGCTCCAAAGATGTTACCTACAATTTCTGACTAAGAATCTCTCTTTCTACGTGCTAAATAACTACTTAAATTATGTACACCATCTTCTCCTCTTTCCATATGAAAGATCTTTGGGAAAACCAGGCCTACATAACATGTGCCATACCAATGGTCTGGCAAACGATAATACGCCCTGTTCCCACATATAAAATATAATCCTGGAAAAACCGGATCATTTCCTCCTTTAAATCCCCATCCACCCATGATTCGGTATGTATCAAGGCACTCGCTGTTACCTACAAAGTAATTATCATATGCAGTCTTATTCCTTCTAATACACAAATTTCCTTTCTGAGGCCAATCTAAAGCCAGAGTTGGACTAGCTTCTCCCTTCAAGTGTTTTTCCATATCTTCATCCCAAACTGTCTTTTCTAATTTTCCTTCAGAGGCCTTCCTTTACATTTTCAGTCTCCTTTCTTTAACCATATGTAAAAAAGTATTTTCTTCTTTCTTTAAACTGCAAGTCAAATTATTTTTATATATATATTCTAATGTTAATTCTTTAGTTTCTAAGAAAAATTCACCTAATACCTTTGCAGGTTTTACCTTATTTAGTTTGTTAATTGACGGTACTTGTGAAAATATGTTATTCACATCTGAAAAATAATATTCTAGCTTTCCTGTTTGATAAAATAAACTAGTTATTACACTACAGGTTTTTTCATAAATTACAGGAAGGTGGTGAAAAGACACTCCCTCCGAATCAGATGCAGGTAACTGCATACAAACGTAGCAGTCCCTCACGTCCATTGTCTTTACATATTCATACAGTAATTTTGAAAATACATTGTTAGAAAAATCAGTTATAGACCTGTCTTTATGCAAATAATGTTGATCTATTCTGGTCTGATCTACCCTTTGAATCTGCTCTATATTAGTCTTATTTTCACTATGTCCTTCTATTGTGTCTAAGTTAACCTTAAACGTAATCATCAAGGCTAGTATACGCCATAGAAACATTAGTAATCCTATACAACAACACATTTTACACCATCACTTGAAAAATATACATCTACCTTTTCTACCACCTTTGTTTGCCATTTTGAGAAATGAACAGTGACTTTCGACTGAGCCTCTTCTACTTCACAACTAGTTTATCTAACCCAAGGCTCTAAGCATCTACTTGGATCTACCAGTTTTTATCTTTTTGCTTATTTATTGTCTTTCCATCAGCAGCATTCTTGTCATATTCAGTTTGGCATCTCATCATTCTTCACCTTTCCTTCGTTGTCTAGATATAGGATTTCCTGAACATCCGTCTCTTCTCCAATATCGGATAAGATAACTCTCAGGATTTCCGATTCTTTGTCTTCCTCAACCACTTCTGGTATAGTCACCTCTGGATTTTCTTGGCTATCTGCCTCTTCTTTAATTTCAGGCAGTGCTACATATGTCCATTCCGGCGACTTATACTTCTTGTTAGGCTTCCTCGTTCTTTTGCTTTCGTCAATTACAACTGTTTCTTCGCCTTTTGATTTTTCTTGACTCGTTATTTCATTCACCTGTTCAGCTCTTGGTGATTTTACTCGTGTCAGTCTGTACCTCAACTTCTTTATTTTATTCGACCAAACTTCATCCTTTGCTGGTCTTTTCAGTTTATTTCCTTTATCATTCCTTTCAGTCCTCCAAGCTCTCTTTCTTAAGACTCTACCTTCTGGTACTTCGTCTTCACTTTCTTCCAACTCTGTTTCAACTTTCTTTTTCCTTCCAACCTCTTTTCTTTCTTTTGCTTCTTTAGTTTTCCCTACTTCTGTCCCTCCTCGGGTTTCTTGCGCACAATCTTCCTGCTGGCTACTTGTCCCTTTCTCTAACTGGATGTTGGAATTTCCTACACCTCCTCGGGTGTCTTCCACAAGAATCTTTCCCTCTCTCTCTGTATCTGGCACCTGTCCATCTAATTTTGTTACTTCATGTGGAATTTCTCTCAATTTTTCATCTGGAATTTCTTTATCAACAATTTCTTTAATTGTCTTTTTGCTATCTTTTTCTTTTCTCGAATGTAAAGTTGTTTGTTCAGTCTCTGAGTCTGAGCTGGTATCAGAAATTTGTATCTTCTTTTCGATTAAATACTTTTTGGGACGACTGGCTGATCTGTCTCCAATTCCCCCCTTTCAGGGTTTTCTTTTGTTCTTGTCTCTTCCTCATCAGATTCAATACTTGATTCTGTCTCATCAAAATATTCCTTTTCTGTGCTATCCACTGGACTTGGGATTCTCAACATGTGACTTGCATGAATCCAGTTTTTGATTCCAGCACACTTTACAGCTGTTGTTGTAGTCAAAATCACTTGTCGTGGTTTTCCCCACCTTGGAACCAAACAGTTTCTTCTTCTGTGTACTTTGATTCTTTCCCAGTCCCCTGGGCTCAGGTCACAGACCAAATATCACATTAACACATTCACTCCTACAATCATTGGTGGGGCCCATAACACCAACATTCACACTTCACTTCTCATTGGTCTGCACTTATAGGAGAGATGGATGTTCCAAGCGCTGACATGAAAGGAATACCTTATAATCCTATAGGAAGAAAATTATTTACACATTTGTACATTTAACCTTATCTCTACCCATCATAATCTTAAACATTAAGATACTCCTCCCACGTAATCAATGGATCATTTAGTTGAGTTGATATGGTGATTTAGTCCAGCTAAATACACTCAAGATCCTGATTTATCCTTTCTTAATAAACGATCAAAACACATTTGCTTGTGAATAAATATTTTGTTTATCTAGTTATTGCAAGAATTTAGTTTTATCTAGTAAATTTATTAATCATTACGCAAATCACAGAACACCATATTTACCTATTCTGGCTATCGGTGGTCCTCTAAGTCATCAAATTTAGTCATCAAGCAGTCAGAATTTGAAAGTTCTTCATGCAGCACACTACAGTCCCACGAATGATCAAGGACCAGAGCCGTGCAAGCATCTGTCGGTGCCCATAGATTTAGGAAGTCCTCAGTTCATCAAAGAAATGGGCAGCAATTCAGTCTGTCAAAGATTCAGGAACACAGCGTCACCGCCGTGTCCGTCAGCAAAGAAATTATAAGGAAAGAAGAGCAAGAAGCACGCCCTCTCTATTCCATTGTCATTTTGTAATGAAAGTCAAGTCCGAATGATACATTTTATAAAATTTGGACTTCATCAATTGGTTAGTTAGTATCGTTCGATGCTGTAGTAAGCAAATTTGGTATAATTCACGTGGTGATATCATGGGTTCTTCTAAAGTCAGTCCATACTGGTTTGCTTGTGGAAGTCCATTGTTTTTCATCTTGGCAGTCATCCCATAGTGACCTTGTTCTGGTACACCACGTTTAGAGTTCATGTTGAGGTCTAGAAGCCTTTGTCGCATCGGCGCACTTCGCTCCATGCCTCGTGGGACAGTGGCCACTTCGTCGTGTCACGTCGGCGGCCATGTTTTTAGACCCAACGATAACTTAAGTGAAACAAACACAAAAGAATAATTAATACATAGAAATAATGAATAAAGTGTTAAACCCTCACTAATTCCCTTATATGCTTGTAATTATCTAGCGTATAGCAACATTCAAAGCGTTCATGTTCACCCATTGATGTCATCTGGTGCAACATTACGAAAACATCACAAAAGCAACATATACCATGCAGTATCCTATTTTCTACAGTTAGTATGCGTACATGGGTAATAAATAAAATTATTCAGCCAAGCAAATGCTAATCCCACGTGTATTTCATACATTAGTAATATTGATTAGATCTCAAACAAACACATTAATACTTATTAGAATTAATTGATTATTCTCATTGCCAGGGGTGAGCTGAAGATAGTGATGACGCCTTCTGGTATGAGTGCGATTGCTGGGGGAAAGGAACGTTGCTGGGTTGTTTGATGTTTCTGGTATCTTTTAGAAGAGCAGGAGGACTTAAGAACTTTCCATCTCTTCTCTGCCACAGGCTGTGTTCTTTAGGGTCCCCGGTGATTACTGTTTCTTGGATAATATGGAGTAACGCTTTGGTAGGATCTCTCTCTAGGATTCGGTTATTGCAGTCGGATTTCTTAATCATTTGCATCCCCTTTGAACCTATTGTGGTAGATCTTGCAGCACATTCTGTCTTCTGTGAAATTTATTTCTGTCTGATGTGCTCCAGTTCTCCTCGGAATGCTCATTTCTACATTCGACCGTTTGCTATTTTTATTTCTACTAGTTTTTAATATCTCCTTGTGTATTGGTTCACTTTGTGTTGCTGATCATTTTTGTATGTAGAGCTCAGGGGAATGTCTGGAATGCCTTCCACATCTGCGGGTTATCAAAATGCAAATCATGCACTCTTCTGTATTCTCTGGGTCAGTCACTTAAAATTCAGTGATCAAGGTCAGGGAGCCGCTGTCCTGAGTTTGTGGGTTTTGCTTCGGACGTCTTTCCAGTACTGAAATCAGGAAGTCACAAAGTAACCCAAGGCTAAAGTTTACTAAGTTGCATTTGGTTAAGACATCCTAGAAAACAGAGTGTAAGGTGAAATCTGCTTTATTAGTGAGACGTATTTTAGTTAAAACACAGATGCTGTACTTTAAATCAATGCTGAGACCTGTTCAGCCTTCGTCAATCTGAAAGTTAAATTCACCTATGTCAGTTAACATCAGCTTGCAATGTCGCTGCTTTGCAGTAAGTGCAGGTAACAGTTCAGTGACAGCTAACATCTTCTTATTATTTTTTTAAACAAGCATTTGCAATGCATTTACGCGAGTTTAAGCTATTGGCATTGTAAATGACAATGCCTTTTATTTTGGTTTAAAAACAAAAAAAGACCCCTTTCTCCTTCTCTTTTTTCTTCCAGTCGCCCTTTTTGGGCGCTGCGGCACTGCGGCCTTCAGGATCCCTCCATGGCGGCGCCGAAACCTGGTGGGTTCGGCTCAGGTCTCCCAGGGCCCCTGGCGCAGCACCCGGCCGTGAGCAGTATGCAGGGTAAGGCCTGTCAGTGAGCTTTATTCCTTTCTATGTCGGCGAACGTGCGGCGGCACAGCTCATCTCGATGTTTGTATATAGACATGGCTGGGGTTATTCTTACATAGTATAAACTAACCTCTGTGTATGCCGATCTGTCACTCTTTTTAGTTCTTCTTCTCTCTCTGCCCCCCCAACAACTTTTTTTTTTTAACTTTAATAAGTGCGGCGCCGTCTTCGCGGACACCGCGATATGCGATGCAATAGGTGTTGCTTTTGGTATTGTAAATAACAATGCCTTTTAATTTTTTTAAAGACATTGCCATTTACAATTTCAATAGCTCAAAATAATGTCATTGCGAGACCTATTGCATTGTAAATGCTTGTTTTGTTAGCAGCCCTTCTGTTACACCCCTGTTGGCTTTGAAGAGGCACACTCAGTCTGTCTCAGCAGATAGCTGAGAAGCAGCAAAGGCGTATATGCTTGTGTTATTTATTTAACTCAAAACGGCAGTGTGTTCCCTTATGGGAACCGTTTTGTGGTTTCAGTGGTTACTGCTGGGGCCTTTGAGACATATTTTCCTATACACGTGTTACACGGTGCGAATAGAGAGGAAACAAGCATTGAAAATGCAATAGGTCTCGCCTTTGATTAAGTTAAAGCCATTTATTTTGCTAATGGTATTGAATTGTAGCTTTGCATCATTTAGTGTATATTTGTGATATGTGCATATATTTGCTCTTCCTTCGCCCCTTTTGTGTGCCTTTTGCTATTGTAATCCTCACTATACAAAATTAACACACATACTATTCTTCTATTCATTCACCTCGCATATCTGAAACCCTGCTCTTTTCCTACTAACGCTATGCTTTAAACTACTACACAGCTAACAAAACAATTTTAACTACTTACAACTACATCATATCCCAAATATACACTAAATAATGCAAAGCTAGAATACAATACCATTAGCAAAGCAAATGGCTTTAAACTTAATCAAAAGCGAGACCTATTGCATTTTCAATGCTTGTTTATTAAGGCAGCTGCCCCTAGCCAGTTCTCTGCTGCTCCACCTTTACCGCCCAACTAGAATGTTAAGATCCGCTGATCTCAACCTAGCTGCTATTCTACGCTTCAAGCTGGCTAGACAGGGAGGTAGGTAATGCTGCGTCTTGGCTCCCAGACTTTGGAATAAAGTTCTCATATACCTAAGCAACGTCTCTAATCATCTCAGTTTCAGAAAACAGTTAAAGACTTTGCTGTTCTAGGCGGGAGAACCTGTTTTAGTGACTGATGCTTCTGATGCGCTGGGAAGCACTTGCCTGGGCAGCCACGAGCAGTGTAATTTATTATAGCATAACATAATTGTCTGTCTGCAACTGTGCTGGTAAGCCACATCATAAAAACACCCCAATGTCATGGCAGAAATTCAATAAAACATGTTATGGAAAGGAAAAAACACCCCAATACTAATACCCGTTCAAGTCTGTTTTTGCATTTGATTGCTACTTTTGCTGGAAACCATTAGGAGTGAAGTCAGCAAACGTTTTTTGGGCATTTTTGGACACAGGCACAGCTCTACTCTTCATGATTGCATGTCAGCATGTCACTGAGGGGAATATTGTCTGACATTATATCCTAAATATGGTGTACAGAAATATTGTCCCAATGGGTGTAGATTTTCTATTAACTCAAATGGGGTGAGATTTTGGTAAATTATATTTGGAACCCAATATTAATGACAGATAATATTCTGACAATATTGTTTGACCACACCCCCTTCACACAGATTAGCATGCTGTATCCCGTAGGTGGGTCTTGCAGCAATGGCCTTCACAGAAATTGTGAGAGAGTGACAATCAAACCAGACGCGTAGCTGGGGGGAGGAGGGGAAGACCACCATGGGCGGCACTTTTTGGGGGGCGGCGGCGGGTGCAAGGTAAGTTTTCTTTTTTTTATATTTTATTCTGTCTCGTCTGTCGCCTCCCCCCCGCTCGTCGTCCTCAGTCAACCCTCCCCCCACTCTCTTACCTGCACAGCCATCATAAGCAGCCAACTGAGAGATCGACCTGGCGGCAAAAGCTCTAGCTACCCCACCGAATCGAACTGTGCTTAAAGTGCAAAACTGGGCACAAATATATTTACGCTCATCAATTCTCTATGCGTCAATTTCACAATGAGGCAATGAGCCCACAAAATAGGCAATGAGCCCACAAAATAAGTGAAAATCCTTCCAAAATACTAGGCCTGGAAATTTAAAATGTCTTCTCAAAAAGACAATTGAAGTTCTTCAAAGATTAAGCAAATGTGAAGACAAACAAGAGAGACAACAGAAAGAGAGAAGAAGGTGAACAAAAGAGAGAGCAAGGCAGAAAGCACTAAATACGCAGCAATAAGGAGAGGGACAGGAACGTTATAAAGAGATCCAGAGAGACGGCGAGAAACCTGCAAAGCGTGTAGCGGGGAGGCGAGGGGCTGCAGAGACAGCGAATGTTAATTTAGAGGTAGCACTTTTACCCAGAGGTCTCGAGGGATGTGAACCTGGAGAATAAATACAGCTGCATCCACACAGTAGGAGATACCGTGGGAGCAGAGGCTAACCAAGGTGCGGAAAATACCGCAATCGTTTACTGCGAAAGGAAGCCACGGAAGGGATAGAGAGGGCAGGGAGGGCCAGGTGAGGGAGGGTGGACGGATGGAGAGAGAGGGGGAAGGAGGGGGTAAACAGAAGGAGAAAGAGAGGAAGAGTTGGGGCGAGAGGTTGGCAGATAAAAAGGAGGTGGCATGGGGAGACGGGAATTTGGTTTGGGGCTAAATGTACAGAAAACGAATGAAGCGGTGGGGAGAAAGATTGGCAGATGATGACATGAACAAATGGGAAGAGAGCGGGAGAGACATGGATAGATGTAACGAGGTAGACATGGAGAGAGATTCGTGAGACAAGGAAAGCAAGAGAAAGACGAGGGAAAGGGGTAGAAAGAAAACAAGATACACAGTTTTCTTAAGGTGGCACGAAAATCTGCTTTGGAATTAACACAACACTCCACCACACACTTCATTTTCATGCACATACATTCGGGCCCCTCCCCGGTATAGAAACTCACCGCACAAACACCGGGGACCATTATATATATGAAACATTAGACATCATCCCACTGGAACTTAAACCATGGTGCGTTCACTGTTGGTAGGACACGCAACGTGGAACAGTTAATACATCTCACCTGCTGCTTTTCTGAACTTTTTCCCTGCTAAAAGTTGTTGACTTTCACGTTGCTGGCTCAACCTTGCATGCCTCGGAGATCAGCGCTCGGGCTCAAGCTACGCGCAGTACTACGCTGAAACCAGTTCTGAGCAGCGCAAGACCCTCATTGTCCTGAACAGCCACATGAGTGCCGCATCTATTCGATCTACGCAACAGACTGGAGGTAGAGCGAAACACAGGAACGAACACGAGGATGGAAGAGATTAACGCGCGCACCTCAGCCCCACCGAGTGCAAGTACACCAGGCGGAAGTTCATGGAAATGGAAAAAGGACGTGCCAGATGTTTGACCGACTGTTACTGCGGGGACTTCAAGGCACTAAAGGCCCGGTGGGCGTGGCCAAAAGGAGACAAGGCGGCAACAAGGAGGGACTAAGAAGCCTCCTTTACAATCACACGCCAGTGTTTTGCATTAAAGATGACGCTGGCCAATTAAAAAGATGGGCCGGGCTTCAACTCCGTCTCCGAGAGCTTCGGAATAATAAATTAGCTAGCATTCGCGCCAAGAATTTTCAATTCTATTAAGGACACGGAGGTGAGGATTATGCTTCTTTCTTATTTTTTGCTACTCACAGCAGCCAATGAAAACTTTTCTTATACAAAACAAACTACAATTCCCATGATGCATGCACCACATCACTTCCTGCAGAGCCCCATAAGAGCCAGTAATACCAGAACCAGTCCTCTTTCTTTGCTCCGAACAATAAGTCCAATAATTATAACAAAGTTCAACACCAGCTTCCAACGTGGAAGAAACCAGACCAGCTGGGAAGAACGTCAATTTCAAACAGGATTACGCCTAATCCGTCTTCTTTTCGGATCCTGAAAAAACAGAGATAGAACAACCCGTAACTTCTGTATAATTAGAGTATATGTGCAAAACGGGTGGGCAATAATTACAATACTGTAATTTAACCAGGTGGGATAATCCTCGCCTCCGTGTCCTTAATAGAATTGAAAATTCTTGGCGCGAATGCTAGCTAATTTTTTATTCTATTACAGGACCGGAGGCTTCGTATTATGCTAGTTTAACGCTGATTAAAAACAACAGAGGATATGTCACCCACCGGTTTATAATAAAACTGTTTAAACGTTGACTCAGACGACCAGTCTGCAGAATGCATGCTATCCTGTACAGTAGAACCCAACATGAAGGTCTTAGAGGCCATAGCGCCTCGAACAGAATGTGCACCAAAGACCTGAGTATCTACACCTGCTTCTTGCATAACATTTTTGAGCCACAGTCACAGGTTTGTACGGTTTCTGCAGAGCAATCAACAATTGTACCACACCATCAGGCCTGGTAGGCCTGGTACATTCTTCATAAGTCTTGAGGCATTGGACCACACAAAGTTTAGCATTATTGGGAAAAGCATGATAATCCACACTGCGTGACATGGTTTTAGTTCTAGACGTAGTAGAAAACGAAACTCCCTCCGGAGTAAATACTCTACCTGTAATATCAAGAGCTTTAACATCCGAGGAACGTCTACAAGCCGCTAGGCAGAGCAACATGGCCAGTTTGGCCGACAATTGTTTCCTGGACAACCTATTGTTGTCGGGCCATCTATTAAACAGTGACAGAACCAGCGAGACATCCCACAATGAAGAATACTTTGGTTTGGGTGGATTAGCTACTCTGATACCCTTTAGTAGTTTACATATTAAAGGATGCATTCCGACAGGTTTGCCCTCGATCTGAGAGTGGCCTGCCAATATGGCGGAACGGAAGTTATTAACAGAGCGATACGCTAAACCTTCCGACGCTTTTTCAGACAGAAAATTTACAATACAGGGTAATCCTGCCCCCACGGGATCCACATGCTGTCCCATGCACCAACGAACCCAGCATCCTCAGGCTGAAGAATATCGCTTCCTGGTAGAGGGGGCCCTCGCTTGGTTGATAAAGCCTGAAGCTTGTTCCGAAAATCCTGGCATTTGCCAACGCTGCCTGAAAGTCTCCAGGCCATCAGAGACACATGCCCCGAGAGAACCATTGGATGTCTCTCTCCCTGAGGGCCCTGGAGCATCGTCGATGACCATGGGATCCTCCTGGGGAAGTCGCAACTCGCCTCCAGCAACAACGGGAACCAAGGCTGCGACTTCCACAAAGGGGTCACTAATATCACTTCTGCTTTCTGGCGCATCACCTGAGTGAATACGCGAGGAATGAGAATGAAGGGTGGAATTGCGTAATTCAACTTCTGAGTCCACTCCTGTGCAAAGGCATCCGTCGCCAGCGCCAATGGGTCCGGCCTCCAGCTGAAAAACTTCGCCATCTGACAATTTAGCCTGGAGGCAAACAGATCGATCTTGCTAAATCCTCATATCTCCTGCAACCACCGGACCACCCGTGGGAGAAGTTGCCAGTCGCTGTAGTCTCTGAGGTGGCATGAGTTCCAATCCGCCACCACATTGGACTGACCCGGAATGTATTCTGCTATGACTGAAATCTGGTGACTCAGGCAGTAATGCCAAAAGGCCTTCACTATCTCCACCAACATTGAGGACCTCGTGCCCCCCAGTTTGTTGCTGTATCGCACTGCCGATATGTTGTCCAGCCGAAGAAGGATGCAACATGAGACCTGCCTGGGAGATAGTGTCCGGATCGCAAACGATCCTGCGAGGAGCTCTAGACAATTTATGTGAAGATTTAACTCGTCTAGGGACCAACGTCCCCCTGTGGAAATATTTCCGCAGCGCGCTCCCCAACCCCAACGGCTGGCGTCGGATTCTATGACCACCTCCGGTAGAGAGCCGAAGATTGCTCTGCCGTTCCACGCCTCGACGTGGGCCAACCACCATTGCATCTCCTCCCTCACCTCCTGGGAAAGAGGGACTACGTCCGTGTAGGAAAGACCCTTCTGCAAGTGTTGGATTTTGAGTCGTTGAAGGGCCCTGTAATGTAGGGGTCCCGGAAATATTGCTTGAATGGACGACGCAAGAAGTCCCACTATCCGGGCAATCCCCTGAGCGAAACCATTTGTTTGGTCAGGAATGAGCGAAGCTCTTTCTTGATATCCCGAAGTTTGGAATTTGGAAGACTGAGTTGGGCCGTCTGAGAGTTTATGACGAACCCCAGAAAATCTATCGTCTGTGTGGGACACAGAACCGATTTTGGTTCGTTGATCACGAACCCCAGGTTCTGCAAAATACGGATGGTCATGCGCAAGTGCTGAACCGCCAACGCCTGAGATTGCGCCATGATGAGCATGTCGTCTAGGTAGACAATCATGCGAACCCCTTGCTCCCTGAGGTAGGCTACGACCGGTTTCAGAACCTTGGTGAAGCACCACGGTGTGGAGGAAAGTCCGAAAGGAAGGACCAAATATTCATACCACCGGTTCCGCCATTGAAACTGAAGGAATCTGCGATGGGGACGATATATGGGAACGGACAAATAGGCGTCCTTCAGGTCCAGATGGACCAACCAGTCCCCCTGCTTCAATAGGTCTGCCAGCAGATGGATGCCCTCCATTTTGAAGTGCTTGTAAGTCATAAAGTGGTTGAATTCCTTCAAATTGAGTACCAACCTGTAACCACCGCCTTTCTTCTGCACCAGAAAAATATTGCTGCAGAAACCGCGAGGGCCCTCGTTGCAAGGAGCTATCGCGTGTTTCTGCAGCAATCCTTCTATTTCTGAATCTATGAAATCGCACTCTAGTTGGGAAAAAGAAAGCTGTCTGGGCCGATGAACCTGACAGGGTGTCTGAAAGAACTCTAGATGGAACCCTTGAACTGTCTGCAACACCCAGGCGTCCTGTGATAGTTGAACCCAATTGTGATAAAACTGCTGAATACGTCCCCCCAATGGAAGAAGAAATAAGTCTGGAGCGCTCACCTGAAGACTCGGTGTTCTGGAATCCTCCCCGATAGGATCCCTTGTTAAAGCGTCGCTTGTTGAAGCGCTGCCTGGTGGGGTAGAAGGTGCCACCGCGGGTGGAGTCCCACTCTCCCCTGCCACGTCCGAAATCTCCTCGCTGACGACCTTGGGAGAATTGACGGCCAAACGAGCGTCCCCGGCCTCGTCCGGCCCTGTTGAAAACCCCTGCCTGGAATACCCGTTTGATTCCTGCCTGAGCTTTGTCCAGGGTTGTGAAGGTGCCCACGTATTTCGCCACATCTTTGACGAAGCGGTCGCCGAATAGGTTGCAGTCCGCCAATGGGCCGGGCTCCGCCGCCACCAACTCCGTATGGTTAGAGTCCATGCGCATCAGGATGGACTTTCTGCGCTCCGTGGAGATTGCGCAGTTGGCATTACCTAATAGGCAGATAGCCCGCTGGGTCCAGCCCGCCAATACATGGGAATCAATAGCGGTTCCCGATTCCTGCGCCTCCAGAGCCATCTCCAATATCTTGGCTAGGGGACCGACCACATCAAGAAGCTTGTCTTGGAACCCTCGCCATGCGCGATCTATACCCTTCTTGGGATCCTTGGCAAACTTTTTAAGGAAAGTTAGCAGACTGGAGTCAATTTCCGGCGTTTCCGCCACCTTGTCCGTAAGATCCGGTCGGGGACATTCAGACCGCAGTCTGTTGCGCACTTCCTTGTCAAAGCTCTTGCGCAAGTTCTCATGTAGGTACGCTGCCACCTCCGGGGCAGGCAACCAATCCGAGGATCTAGGGTGAACAATATCCGAGGGGTTGAAGGTGAAAGGCGTAGGGGCCGTCTGTGGAGTCTCCACATTCTTAACCTTCCGAGATTTCTTCTTGGGATGGGAATCATCAGGGGTGTCCGATGAGGTGGAACCAGGTTCCGAATCAGTATCCGGAACCCTCTCCCTCTCTGTCACAGGGTGCGGGAGTGACGAATAGGAAGCAGAATGAGGCCAGGACTTAGGCCGTGGCGCCTCTGCCGGATCCTCAGCTGGGGTAGTGAAGCCATGATGCTTCGCGAACCTCTCCAGTTGCCTAGTAATAGGACTCAATGCAGTCTCCAATGCCTGCTGCACAGTTCCCGGAACTGCCTTCTCCAGGGCCTTGTTGACTGACTCCTGCACGGAAGCGTCCAGGGCCTCAACAATATTATCCTCGATGGCAGGTGTACCCACCTCCTCCTCATACAAGGTGTCATCCTCCTCATAGTGTACCCAATTTTCCATGGTGGAACCAAATTTGTAGACGTACTTGCTCATAAGGCAACAGTAGGGAGGAGTAACAGGGGGGGAGCCAACCCACAGCACCAAAGCACCGGTACCTAGCTCCTCAGCCAAAGCTGTATCCCAATTATTACAGCCCACAGGGCGTAGTGGAGCCAACAGAGCAAGAAAAGATCCAAGGAGGTGTGCTCCCTCCAGGCCCAAGTCGTTTTTACAGCCAGCCAGGCGTAATAGGTGCTCTCTGTATGGAAATCAGCCTGGAATGGTGAAAAACAAAAGAAAAACTACAGAAAGCGGGCAGTTACGACGTGCGTAGCCCAAATCCTACCAAAATAGCCCAATTGGGCTACGCATGTGGAAACCTGAACCAAAAACGAAAGTGACCGGCTCCCAGCGCACTGGCTTATTAGGAGAGCCTTCGCGCTATGCAATAATGATATGCACCCACCGAAGGCGGGGCGGTACCGTGCTGTTTTAAAATTGAAGCGCTTCCACGCGCTGCTGTGCAATATACAAGGCGCGCTTGCCAAAATGCCATAAATCAGCGCGATGCCCCCACGCATCGAGCGCCGTATGCATGGAACTCCGCTAAGCCCTGAAACATCCCCGCTCCCAGCGGGAGCTCCGTAGCACCCAGGGCGCGAAATCAGGCTTGTCCCGCAAAATCGGGCATTCGTGTCACAATGCAAAGCGGCGTTAGAGAAGACCTTAAACCATACAACAAAGCGCCGCTGTCAGCATATAACGCATCATTCATCAAAATAAAGCATTTAATATTGCAGTAATCGAGAGCTCAACTTATCTGTCTGCGTGAGCAGCAAAGAAAGAGGACTGGTTCCGGTATTACTGGCTCTTATGGGGCTCTGCAGGAAGTGATGTGGTGCATGCATCATGGGAAATGTAGTTTGTTTTGTATAAGAAAAGTTTTCATTGGCTGCTGTGAGTAGCAATAAATAAGAAAGAGAAGCATAATACGAAGCCTCCGGTCCTGTAATAGAATCTGTATTGATTCCAAGAAGCTCTCGAATGCCAAGTGCAGCACATGCGCTGCTTTCGACAGCTGAGATCTAAAATCCTCATGCTGCACCCTTAATAAGGCCCAGATCATAGGGATGCGTAGACTCCACATTTTATCCAGAAGTGAATATCGTTTACTGCTAAGGCAATGGAGAGCGTAGAGTGCATGGTACACAATTATTAATACTTTGACATGCCCTAATCTACCGGGCTCTTAACGGCTCATGTTTTGTTGTGACCCTAGCTGCTCCCTTCACCCTAATGGAGACACTTGATTAAGTCAGACGCCTTTGCAGGTACGCAGACTGTCGCAGAGGCCTTGTCAGCTTTCCATCCTCCCGAGGTCGTTAAAATGAGTACCATTAAATTGGTCAACATTAACACCCGCAATTTACAGCGATTATAAAATGCGTAAGTGCAGCAAGAGGGGCAAAATTTAAAATCGAAATCCAACATGTTTACAGTGAAAACAAGGCAGGCCCGTCTGGGCACCAATGCCCCTGCCAGCTTTTATTCAGAAAACTCCTCCCTCGCTAAATTAGGCTGCGCAACAAATTAACAGTTGAGCCACATAATTTTATTAGGAACAGGGAGATTAAGTGCTTTGCCCAGAATCACAGGATGTTGAGTGTTCCTGCCGAGACTCAAACCTGGTTCCCCAGCTTGGAGCTCGACCGCTCTGGCCGTTATGCCACATCCTCTTCCTGTAAAATATTACTTCAGGTGCGCCTGTCCAGTTGTTTAATTCGGAACAAACCATGTGCTGGCTGGACAAACAGGCTCCTGTCAACATACAAGCCTGGCATCCCGAGCTGGCAGTGTTTAATGCCACTCTCGCACTGACTGCCCCAGAGTCTCGTTCACCTACTTAATGTGCTGCTGACCTGTGTGCTCGTCCTCCAGGCACTGTGCACGCTCCTATTACATGCCCGGTCTGTTAATGCTGTAAGGGGGTTGGTGAAGCTGCGCCATAGACGGGTGCCCGTCACTCATGAGTGTGGCGTGACCCGAGGTCTGGTATATGGGAAGCCATGCGAGTCGAGAGACCCCACCCAACCCTGGCCTGATCTCCCTCCGAGGCTGTGTCCCCTGTCCCAAAAGACCCCTTGCTGCTGCAAAAGTGCCCCTTCCGCATTGTCGCCTAGCCCTGAGAGGGACTGTAAAGGGTCCTCTGCATGTCTCATGCGACCAGCTAGCGAGCTCGGCCACAAGCTCCGGCACTCCGACATACAAGTCAGAAGATATGGGGCGGGTGCATAGTCAATAATTATTGGAAACTCTCAGCATTACTTTTTCTGGTTCTCCAATGAAGATCATAAGTTTCCCTTCTATACTTATCTTACAGCCTATTTTTCTTTAAACCTCGAACCCCATCAATAGAAATGTGCCTGTATATATCTACATGCTAAACTCTTCTGGTTGTGCTCCTATCAGTCAACTCAAATATTGCAGACATTGGGGCATATTTAAAAGGATATGGCGGAGCATGGCAAAATTGGCAGCGCCACGCTCCACCATTTCCAAAATGCAGGGATACGCTGTATTTCCAACAATATGGAGCACCCCTGTATCTTCCTTAGCGCTAAAAATAGCTGCCTAGCACAACGCAGGCACCCTTACACCATAGTGCAAGGGTGCCTGCTTTGCAGGTAATGATTGTTTATTCCTGCACATAAACAATCATTAATGGTGATTTGTCACTTCTACGTCTGCTCAAGTGGTCATTATTTAATGATTATTTATGTAGAGAAAGACACCCTCCTACTCATAAACAATCATTCATGGCATTTTGCTTCTTCTGCAGCACACATAGATAAAGCAAAAATAGGAGAAATAAAAGTATTTCTCCTTGTTGCGCCAATCTAGTGCCTGCTATTGCAGGGCATTTGTTTTTAGCGTTGCCTCAGATTGACAGATCCTTGTAAATCTGGGGCAGCATCAAAAAGCAATGGGTGTTGCAGTGGAGAACCCACAGCAACACCGAATGCACGCCCCTTTCACACAAAGTGATGCTTGTAAAGGGGCCATATTTACAAGGCTCCAAAAGTCATAGCGCAACCAGAGCATCAGTAATATTGATGTTCTGGTGGCTCTATCCCCTTGTAAATATACCCCATTGTTTTTTTCTAAAACCACCAAGGGACGTTATGTATCTACCGTTCAGGCTTTCTCACTACCCTGGCACTCTGGAGAAACAGTCCTGTGTAGAGTGTTCATTGCATCTCGAAACCAGGCTCCCTCTATAAGAATCACACAACATAAACAAGTGCTTTACTTTAGCTAGTGCAGGCCACTGCTCTTCCACTTACTAGACCCGTGCACATAGTATACCAAAGGTGCTGCTTGCCCATCCACCAGAACTCTCAATCTGTCCCCATGAAGCAATGCTACACCAGTACACCAGTAGTCTCTCAATACAGGGAGGGGCCTCAACATAGCAACCCTCCCCATGTATCCACTGGAGCACATCTTTTTTAGGTCTGCTGTTGTCTAAGACTTTTTTTTTAACCTTAAAAAATACATATGTGCATACGTATATAGAGGAGCTTTTTTTGCAGTTTTATGCTGTGCGAACTAGACCTGAAGGTATTAGAGCGCTTTACATGAGCACCAGTTACAGATTATACCAGGACACCTTCTTTTTTGGTAGACACGGGGAGATTAAGGGATTTGCCCAGAATCACAGGACATTAAGCGGACGCCAAGACTCGAACCTGGTTCCCCAGTTCCAGAATCGGCAGCTCTGGCTATTACGCCACAACCTCTCCTTCTTCTTCTATTGCTCTGCTGTTGTGTAATCTGTATTTTACTTCCACCTGGTACATTTTACAGCATGGGGCAATTGGGTCTGCATACTTCATGCTTCGGTATTTTGCCTGTGCGCTCATTTGTAGTGGCAAAGCCTCAGGTACTCCAGAACTCCACAGCTAGATTGATTTTTGGACTAGCTAAATATTCGTCAGCCAAACATGCTCTCAACACTCTGCATTGGCTACCTTAGGAGAAGCGCATCAGGTTCAAGGCCTTGTGTATTGCCTTTAAGGCATTACAGAACTCAGGTCCTATCTACCTGATAAAGCGCTTCCAGTGGCATACCCCAGCATGTACACTTCGGTCGGCCTCACTGAAGTTGGTGACAGAGCCAACCTCCCGTCTCCAGAGATGGGGTGGTAAAAGCTTCATTAGTATTACAACTAGATGGTGGAATAAGCTACCTTTTTATTTAAAGAATTCTTCTGATCTACTGTCCTTTAGGAAAGGACTTAAAACATGTCTTTTTACTCTATAATTTTGTTCAAGGACTGGAAATCTACCATCTCATTGGTGTTCTGTGTGCCAATTCCGCAAGCGCCTAGACGCCCTCGGGTAGTAGTGCGCTATATAAATAAATAAATTTGCAGACGACCAAACGTTATCCCTTTTTTTAGGTTTTGCCTCGGCAGCACTTGCGTTGTCTCTTCGAGACATGCTGTATTTAGGTATGGACTTGAAGCTCCGCCCACTTTCGGTCCATCTTTCTAATTGGCTCCTGTATCTCTCCTTTGTAAATGGTGGCTTTCGTTGGTCAATAGGCTTAGTAGTCCCTTCTTAGTACCGCCATTTCTCTTCTTGTAACCTCCCATGACACCCCCTGTTACATGTGTTGTTACTCGGTAGGGTTTAATTACAGCTTCGGAGAACTATTTTGTTAAATGTCTTTTTTAGATCTCGCCTAGCGATGCAGCGCAAAGCGCTGCAAGCTATCGGCGAATCTATTGTTACCGACTTGGCCCGGAAGTGGGACAGGACCTGTGCACGTGTACGGCAAGGCCTGGACTGGAGATGTGCACGCGTATAGTGCGAGCAGGAGTTGTAATAACGCCTCAAGCCGTACGCGTGCACATCAACTGTCTGTGCCGAAGCTTTAACAGACAGGAGATGTGCACACGTACGGGTCGTGGCGTTCTCACAACTCCTGCTCGCACCATACGCGTGCACATCTCCCACGTACAGCCTGCCTCACCCCACTTACCGGCTCTTGTGGGGACTCTGCGCTTCTCCTCCGCTGGTCTTGCATCTTCAACCGGTCACTGCAGCAACACACAGGGCTCCGTCTTGCTCACAGGAGCCCCGCCTGAAATCTTGCTTTGCCGCCTTCACGAAGGCGGGGTGAGCTCCCGCCGCACTTTCTCTGCTGCTTTTTTAAATTTTTTCTGCCTTGGGCACTTTGGCGGCTCCCTCCCTGGGCCACACGAGCCACGCAGCACTCATTTAAGTATGGCGGCTTTTCAAGTCCGAACGCACCTCCACTGGGCACGAGCCGCACGCCACGTGCCGCCAGGCTGACTCGAGTTAGAATGCGGGCGAAAAGTTCCAGGTACCACGCATGCACAGGCAGCCCTCACCCTCCCAGGTCTCCTCTCCGGCCCGGATGTGGAGCTGCTTATAAAAGAGGTGCAGGGCGCGTGGGGCTCTGGCAGTTCTTGAAACCTCACAGCTCAAGGTCAAGGGGACGGGAGAGATGACCCAGCTGCTCAACTCCCTCTGCACGGCTGTCAAAGCCATCTCCTCAGCCGCCAGGAAAGCGAGGCTCGCACACCTGTAAGTGGACTCCTCGGCGCGAGCTCAGGCCCGTGCAGGGCACGCACTTTGCGATACCTCACACAAAGCATGCACGTTCACTCAGGGTGCACATCCACACACAGGCTGTCTCTCTTTGTACCACATCCTTACAAGCATTTCTCATTCATGCACGCATGTTCACACTCAGTCTCACGCCCAGCTCTCATGCAGAAACCGCACTCTCTTTGACACACACACCCACAAGTAGACAGTGACAGATACAAATGATAAGTTCACCTACACACTGTCACCAAAGACTTGGAAACTGCCCGTCCCTCCCTCTCCACCACACACATTCAAACATGAACACAGACAGTCGCAAAGGGACGCAATAACATTTAATCACACTCAAAAAGACACACACACTCCACGCACATACAGCTCACACAGCTAAAACACATACACACACACACACACATATTATACAAATACATTTAGACAGGAACGCTCACTATCTATCTCATTCTCTCTCCGCGCACACACACTTTGCACAGGGTTTTAAGCAGGGCGGGTTGCAATAGGTCTGGCATTACTAAATGTTTGAGCTGTTGGTGTTGCATTATTATTAGCAAAGCCAATAGCTCAAACTTTTATAATGCGAGACCTATTGCATTGCAAATGCTTGTTCTGCCTGCTGTTGCAGGCAGGACACGGTCTCCAGCAACACTTTATTTATTTTTTCAATACTCGAACCAGTAGGAAGGCTCAGGAGGTAAATGCGTCTGCTGCAAGGTTAAATGTGAAACCTACTCACCAGACGTTCAAATCCTAGCAGGAAAAATCAGGCTTTCTTCCTTCACAATTTAGGACAGTTCGCTCGGATGGGTAATAAAAAACGTGATACTAAACAGTTCAGTCTGCTTCCGATTCAGCCATAAAAATAAATTAAAAAACTATTTTAACTCTTCTTTTCATATTTATTATTAATACAATATTGACACTTCACAGTGCTCTTAACGCCTAGTGTTAGTATTACTCACTTTAACGGTACTCAAGTAATCAACTTCGGAAGGATGAAAGGCTAGCGTGGTTATTCATAGACTCGAACTACCGGCTACCTCGAGAAACACGACGAAAGCGTCAAGCGACTAACTCACTCAACTATGACTGTATTTGTGTATGTTTAATACAGCCCATCAGTGGGGTGGGTGACTACGTGTGAGAGACGGGAACGCTGTGCATCTGTAGCATTTAGAAAAAAACACAAGATTGCAGACATTATGTTGACCTTTTACCTATTTAAGTGACACTTTTTCACTGTACACGTACCAGTGCTTAATTTGAGCCCATGGTTTTCCCATTCTCAGCACTTAATCTTCAACACTGGTGCCTTTCATGAGCACCAGTTAAGGACAACTTCATTTACGAGGAGATTAAGTGATTTTTCGAGAATCCCAATATGTTGAGCCGATGCCGATATTTTAACCTGGTTCCTCCGCTTCTAAGTCGGCATCTATGTCCATTACGTCACAATCTCTCCCCACTTTCTTGGCTAGCAGGTGGTTCTGTTTTAAACGCTAACAGGAGAAATGGGCTGGTGCACGCTGCCTCCTGAAGAGAGCTCCGGCACTTATTTTTTTTAATAAATTAACCACTGACACGTACACTTCATATATTTTAATACGTGCATGCAGAGGGAGCTTAAGTGATCAGTTAAAAATAACAAGAATCTGGTCACGTGCCGAAGCCGCCACCGGGTCTGAAAGTTTCAAAGTCACACTGCATTTTACAGTGCTTCATATCACTCCCTGTTATACACTCCCAGGTTCACCATTCCAAATCTGAGCCAATAGTGGGTGACCCGACAATATGGTATATACAAGGAAAGCATACCGGAATGCAGGTCAGCTGCCCATGTCTTGTGTAAATTTAGCATTGGCATTTAGGTAATTGCATGTGTGAGGCTAACCACGATCAAACATAACTAAGCTGCTTGCTCGATTTTGCACATAGCTTGTACTTTTGCACTCTCCGTATTTTAACTTCTGTTCTGTTTTTAAACATTTAATTTTTGTAGCTGTAACAAATTGGTGCTTACTTAGCTGTTATTGTGGGTTCTGCTCTAGGGGTGGGCGGAAAATTCCGTTCCGCCAGCGTAGAATAAAAAAGCAAGCGACCCCGGCTCACGGGCCCGGTCCTTGCTTCTGAAAGCAGCCAGGCCGGGGAGAGCCTCCCTGGGCCCCGGTGGACCCCTGTTTCCAGCGCCCGGACCCTCGGCTGGCTTGCAGGACGGGGGGCTCCCGCACCCCGGGCCCTGCCGGACGGAGCACGAGCCCCGGGCCCGGTCCCAGCTTCAGACCCCTAGCCAGGCCGGGGAGAGCCTCCCCGGGCCCCGGAGGGCACCCTTTCCCCAGCGCACGGACCCTCGGCTGGCTTGCAGGACCTGGGGGCTCCCGCACTCTGGGACGGAGCCGCACCCTGGGACGGAGCTCCAGCACCGGGCCCAGCTTCCGGACCCTAGCCAGGCGAAGGAGAGCCTCCCCGGGCCCTGGTGGACACCCGTCCCCAGCGCCCGCACCCTCGGCTGGCTTGCGGGACGGGGGGCTCCCACACTCTGGGACGGAGCCGCACCCGGGGACGGAGCTCCATCACTGGGCCCGGGCCCAGCTTCCGGACCCCAGCCAGGCCGGGGACAGCCTCCCCGGGCCCCCGGTGGACCCCCTGTCCCCAGCACCCGGACCCTCGGCTGGAACCAAGGAGGGTTAAGCCCAGGCCACGTCCTCTCCCCGACGGCCTGCCCGGGGAGCCCATTTTAATCGACTATTAAGCCCCCACGCAGTGGGGGCTTACAGAACTCTGGGGAAGGACAAAAGTTGGAGTTAGCCCGGCCGGCCGGCAGGCCGGCCATCTGGTCACCCGGCCCGCAGGGCCATCTGGTCGCCCGGCCCGCAGGGCCATCTGGTCGCCCGGCCCGCAGGGCCATCTGGTCGCCCGCCCCGCAGGGCCATCTGGTCGTGCGGCCAGGCGACCAGATGGCTTCTTACCCATTTAAAGTTTGAGAATAGGTTGAGATCGTTTCGGCCCCAAGACCTCTAATCATTCGCTTTACCAGATAAAACTGGGGGCTCCGAGCGCCAGCTATCCTGAGGGAAACTTCGGAGGGAACCAGCTACTAGATGGTTCGATTAGTCTTTCGCCCCTATACCCAGGTCGGACGACCGATTTGCACGTCAGGACCGCTACGGACCTCCACCAGAGTTTCCTCTGGCTTCGCCCTGCCCAGGCATAGTTCACCATCTTTCGGGTCCTATCATGCACGCTCATGCTCCACCTCCCCGACAGAGCGGGCGAGACGGGCCGGTGGTGCGCCCGCCGCTGGAAGCGCGGCGGGATCCCACCTCAGCCGGCGCGCGCCGGCCCTCACCTTCATTGCGCCACAGGGTTTCGCACGGCCCTCCGACTCGCGCACGTGCTAGACTCCTTGGTCCGTGTTTCAAGACGGGTCGGGTGGGTAACCAACATCGCCGCAGACCCCTGGCGCCCGGTGTGGGCCTCCCCGCCCGGCGGCGCGACGCGGTCGGGGCGCACTGAGAACAGTCCGCCCCAGTCGACAGTCGCGCCGGGAGCAGGGGGCCCCGTCCCCCCTTCAACCGCCCCGGCGCGCCCCGAGGGGCGGCCGGGAACGGGTGCCCGGGGGAGGGCGCGGAGGCGGTCGAATCTCCCTCGGCCCCGCGGACACGGCAAAGCTGCTGCCAGGGGGGCTGTAACACCCTCCGCCAGAAGCGAAGGGCCACCTGCCACCCCGAAGTCTTCCCAGCCGACCCGGAGCCGGTCGCGGCGCACCGCCGCGGAGGGAATGCGCCCTGCGGGGGCCGGGTAGGGCCCGGGCGCCGGTCCCGTGGAGGGGATCCGGAACTCCTGGGCCACCGACCTTCCCGCCATGTTGAATCCTCCGGGCGGACTGCACGGACCCCACCCGTTTACCTCTCGACGGTTTCACGCCCTCTTGAACTCTCTTCAAAGTTCTTTTCAACTTTCCCTTACGGTACTTGTTGGCTATCGGTCTCGCGCCCGTATTTAGCCTTAGATGGAGTTTACCACCCGCTTTGGGATGCATTCCCAAGCAACCCGACTCCGAGAAGACCCGATCCCGGCGCGCCGGGGGACACCGTCCGCGGGGTGAGCCTCGATCAGAAGGACTTGGGCCCCCTGAGCGATGCCGGGGAGTAGGTCTTCTGTACGCCAC